>NC_038045.1:2453619-2745153 GCF_002211085.1 Panicum hallii | reverse complement strand
CGGGCGGCTCGTTGCCCCGCAGCTCTCGGCCTCACAGCTCCTGCTCTTCTAGCGGCTCCTGCGATGCCTCCCAAGTCAGAATGCATGGCGCGCGGGCGAGGCTCACGAGGTCAGCGTCACAGAGGCCGCGCGAAGGACGCCCGAGCGATAGGCTGGCGCTTGTTGCAGGCCACACCGCCGGATCACCAGCCACCAGTTGCAGTGGTTGGTTAGCAGGGCAAAAGCTTAAAGCCTCAAGCAGCGGCCAGCAGGAGCGAGCAACTAAAGCAAGGTATGCAAATCAATAGATGCAATTTCCTGTTTCTGTATTACTCTGTGTTAATGGTTCAATGTTATCATGCATCAAATGTACAGTTACAAACTGCGGTGTACCAGAACTATCTGTTCTCATATGGCATCAGTAATTATCTCTCTTTTACTGTTCTTCAAGTAACTAGAGATAGAGCAATACCGAAAAGCTGACTATCAAGTGACTGGTTAGATTGGGAGAAAAGCTGGTTTAAACTTTAAAACCTTAATAAATGGGGAAAGAAGATAATCTAATGGAGTTATATGCATGACTGATGAAACAAGCTGCGATGAACTTGACAATTACATGGCACAAAAGAAGTCAGGTAAACATTGTGTATGAACATGGAATAGGTGTTACTCTAATAGAGATCGCATAGATATTATTCATTTCTCTACGACTGAACTGTCTCCACTTGAGGTCTCGGTTCATCTGAATTTTTCCAAAACCAATGCAATATTAGGAAGCTGAGAGTAGTAGCTTCTAGTAGAGATGTTAACGTTTCATTTTAATTAATTTCCCCGGCTCTCATTTTTTCCCCCTCTCCCCCTGCTGCACTACTATGCATCGCTATCAGATAATCATAATTGCATCTTCTTTATCTTGCAGTTTGTTTGAACAGGTACAGCTATAACCACAAGAGTCTTCAATTCCTATGTAGCCCTGCATTGTTCGTGCATGCTTGGTCAACAATGGATGACCCAGACCTCAAAAGGAAAGCTGCTCTTGGTTACTCAAAATGTTAGCTATCTCATAATTAAGGAGCAGGGAGGGGGCACCCATTCCTCACTGAACCACCAACCACCAGTGGCGGATCTAGGATGCAAAATTGGGGGGGGGGGGGGGGGGGGGGGCTGATCCACCCCTGCCGACCACACCACAGGGCGGCAGCAAGATTACTGAACTGAGGTAAATTGCTTCTCACAGCCATGACATTCTACATGTTCATTTTCAGCAAACATATATACATTCAAGGACTTCAGCTTAATTTCCAATTTCTCCAATAGAGAACAATTAGTAAATGAAGGCTTTAGGGCCTGATTGGTTTAGAGCCAAAACCTGCCCTGCCAAAGTTAGGACGGACCCAAAAATTGGCGCTCGTTTGGTTCAAAACCAAAACCTAGGCGCGCCGAACTTTCTGGGCAGGACGGTAGTGTTCACGTTGCCGACGTTTTGGCTGACGTGGCCAGGCTCCCTCTTCCCTCCCTTAACTATTGCAGCGCAGCCTCCTCCTCTCGCAGGTCGCAGAGCAGCCAGCCTCCTCCCCTCTCGCAGCGCAACCAGCCCCGCAGCCCCCCACCATCTCTTCTCCTCGAGTCAACAACAAAGCACCGGACTTCCACCACTCATTCCCATCGCAGATCAAAGGGCCCTACCTCAAGTACAGATGGGATAGGAAATAAAATCTTTTCATCATTTGAGGACCTGGGGTATCTCCGTTGATCTGGTGCACTCTCCTCTCCAATCAATCCATCTATTCCAACTAGCATGTGTTCCTCCACTACAACCATCAATTTTCTAGATTTAACTTTCTATTATCTACTGTTTACAGATCCGCTGCACCAAAGTGCTGACGAAAACATTCGTGAACTGAATCGACAGCTACAAGATCTGTTGGTCCAAAGATTAAGGTACATTTCTACGAAATCCTTTCTCTGTTCAAACTTCAGATCGAAACAAAAGGACATTATTTGCTTTTTTCATCAGTATGGATTGTTAGGGAGCGTGAGGAATTGCTGGATGGAGGATTTTGTTGCGTAGCCACCTGGGCAGCATGATGGCCTGCAGTTTGGACTGTAAATTATTTCCTAGTCCTACTGGTTTCAGATGTAGCTCCACGAATTACCAACTGCATAATCCCATAAAATTTCTTGTGTTAGATTTCAGACTTCCGATGGCTAACCACTTCAAACTGTCCAAATATTGTCCATCAGGTGTTTGTCCGTCCACTTCCTTCAGGTTGTCTGCACCTCTCCATTGATAGCATTTCTTGAGACCTTTATCCAGTGCTATTTACCAATTACTGCTAGCTTTTTGGTTCTGATTTACTTGTCTAAAGCCTGAGCACTTGCCATAGTATCATAGGTAAGACACTTGCCACCCAAAGCCATAGTATCCTGCTCATATTCTGTGCAGACCTTGCAAAGAAATCCTCAGCTTCTCATATAATTTAAATAAGTATTTTGTGAAGTCCTAACAAAATTATCATAATGTGAAAGTATTAGCAGACAAGTAGATATCTAGTATATTTTTTATTATCATTACCGTAAATTTATTCACGCTTGATGGACAATATTTCAGTTAATGTGTTTACCAAAGAGAATCAATTTATTGGCTCCTGATCTATGCTATGCACTAGTTCTTCCTGTGTCATTTATTATTTCAACAATGTTTTACTTGGCTGGTGATATATGATTTGCAGCCTCTCTTTTTTTTTCTTTTTGCTTGTGGATGGTGGATATAGGCATGTACATAGATGGACAATAATCAGCATGAATTCCTTTATTACTGTATGTGGAGGCAAAAGGCCCTAGCTGTTCTTGTTCTACTGTTGGTCTTCTGGTGGAGGAACTAAAATGACAAGAGGACTAGAGCCAAACGTGTAAAGTATGCTCCTCTTATGCAGAGGGATATCTGGCGTAGTAGTGAACTAATTAGGTTGGTTGACACCTCCAATGGAATATGTATGCGCGAGCTGAGGATTGCCCGGTCTGTGTTCTACAAGCTTTGTTCTGGGCTTAGGGACAGGGGGCTATTACTTGATACATTTCATGTTTCAGTGGAGGAGCAAGTGGCTATGTTTTTGAAGATTGTTGGGCAATGTCACACACACTCCTCTGTAGCCATTGCACAGTGGAGATCTGGATGGACAGTTAGTAGGTATTTTAACGTCGTCTTACGTGCCCTTGTGAAGTTGGCTCCTGAACTAATTTATATTAGATCAACTTCCACACATCCTAAGATCACCAACAGCCTAAACAGATTTTATCCATATTTTGAGGTAACTCTCAGAAGTGCATGGACATATTTTTTTAACAACTTATATGCAAAAATGCTTGACATAAGTTTTTGTCATTGTACATAGGGATGTATAGGGGCACTTGATGGCACTCACATCAGGGCATGTGCGCCTGCTAAATTTGTGGATAGGTTTAGGGGGCGCAAGTCGTACCCCACATAAAATGTCTTAGCGGTTGTCGACTTTGATCTGCACTTCACTTATGTCCTAGCTGGGTGGGAGGGGTCTGCTCATGATTCTCATTTTGCATGATGCCCTGACTCGTCCAAATGGGCTCAAAATCCCAGAAGGTATTAATGAATTTTGAAAAATGGTACATGGTATCAACATCGTAAACTAACAATATACGCTATTTTAACTTCGGTTGTAGGGAAATTCTATTTGGCTGATGCTGGGTATGCCACTAGGCCAGGCATAGTGCCACCCTATTGCGGTGTTCGCTATCACCTAAAAGAGTTTCACGGAGCCCATGACCCAAAATGTCCAAAAGAGCTTTTCAATCATCGCCATTCCCAACTTAGGACAACAGTTGAGCGGGCATTTGGCACTCTCAAGAATTGCTTCAAAATTCTTAGTAATAAGCCATTCATACCCCTGAAGTCACAGCCAAAGGTGGTCATTGCCTGTTGTGCCCTTCATAATTGGATACTGGATGATGGAGCTGATGAGTTCATATATGATGAGCCAACTTGGTATGGCCATCTACCTAGGAGTAGAAATCGTGTCACCGATCGAGAGGCTGATGTACGTGAGTGGGCTACCAAGCGTGATTCAATTGCCCAGCAGATGTGGAATGATAGACTTAACAATAATGTTACCGTTGAAAATTAGTGTGTATTAGCTGCAGCTGCCATCTTTTGGGTTAGTTTGGACAGTTAATATCGTTTCTGTTTGTGTACTTTGGTGGCTGTGTAGCCATTTGGTCTGCATACAATAGCACTGAACTTGTGCTTTGCAATTTAATAATATGTTTGCTTAGTGGTGTAACTTTCTTCTGTTCAACCACAACATCGTTTGTTATATACTTAATATGGTTTGAAACTTATTGTGAACTTTCATTTATAGCATGGTTAAGAAAAACAAAGTTGGAAGTGCTGATGTTGTATATCGTGAGAAGTACAAAACATGGACTGATGACAGCACTGAGTTTATGCTTCAGTGGTATGTTGACTACCAAAAGGACAAACCTGCTACCTTTAGGTGGAAGCAACACCACCATCATCTGTGTGTAGAAGCTTTGAATGCCAGATTTGGAATAGGAGCTACCAGACATCAAGCTTATCGTCAGTTCAGGGCATTAAAGGAGAAGTGGAACTGGATAAGCCAAGCTTTGGCCAAGAGTGGCAATGGTTTTGATGCAGCGTCTCGCAAGTTCAATCTACCATATTCAGAGAAACCACCTTCCAAGCTTGGGGTAAGTTTATCTGTTGCATACATTTATGTTGACGAAAATTCACTATGCCATGTACAAAGTCACTAGCTTTTGCAATAGTGTGTACTTAGTTTCTGAGTTCATGTTTTGGACTCACTGGTTAATATTTATTGCAGACTTTGAAATACAACTATCTTACTCGACCTATCAAATTCTTCCAGCTCATGGAAGAGCTATTTGGAGAATCTGGCCAAGCTAATGGATCCTTAGCTATTGACCAATACACTTCAGATGCAGAAGATGATAGATCTGAAACAGAGACTGATGATTCATTTACTGTTGAGCATGGTGAGAATAATTCTGACACTATTGCTCGTAGCAATTCACCTGATCTAGCCTTCAGTTCTAGTCTCAAGCACAAAAACATGAAATCGCCTATGAAGAAGCTTCGAAAGCACAAAGAAAAACGTGCCAACGCACTAGAGAATGATAAAATTGCATCAAGTATTGTCATGCTGGCCAATTCTGTTGCATCCACTGCCCCTGCACCTGCTGATCCTTATGCTAATCTTTGGAAGCGTATTGAGGATATACCTTTCCCACCACGGGATAAGGTTGATATTGCAACCTTTCTTTCCAAGCCGGAGCAGATGTACTTGCGCAACTACTTGAATGCTGCATCTGATCAGTCATTTGGATCCTGGGTAACTGATTACTTAGGTGCCTAGTATGGTGCTAGTGGTGGGTATGCATGTGAATATGGTAGCTCTGAGTGAATATGGATGCTGCAGCTTTTGGTATTTTGGACGTGCTGTAGGTGGACATCATATCGATGCACTTGCTTGTGCTATTTTGGAAGTGTTGTCGGTTGACAGGAGCATGTTTCTGTAACTTGTGCGACGTAGAACTACTGTAGGTGGTCAAGAAAGATGTACTCCTCCAGCATAATATTATTTTGTGCTAATCAAGGTGGCTGGACTTCATGAACTCATTTGTATAATATGTAAATATATCATCAGTAGGCCCGAACAGTTATGTAAATGACATGTTCTAATATTATATGATAGCATGAATCATGGACAGTGGCAGGTGGCATAGGTATTTTGACATCAAAATTAGTTGGCGGCCAAAATTTTGGCTGTTATATTTTAGCACCCAAGCAAGTACTATCCAAAAATTCTTGCCCATGTTTTGGCACCCAACCAAGTGCTATCCAAAAATTCTTGCGCATGTTTTGGCATCCAACCAAGTGCTATCCAAAAATTCTTGCCCATGTTTTGGCCAATAAATTTGGCATGCCCATGATTTGGCCAGCCCATGTTTTGGTAGGACAGATTTTGGCCACAAACCAATCAGGCTCTTATTTCCAAGGAAATTTTTCCTGATCATACTATGCTATTTTTCCACACAAGGGACCACGCCTGAGTTTCTTATTCCTCAGATGAGCAACGAGATTACAAAGTTGATCATACTATGCTATATCATGCTACATAGTGCAGAGTCTTCTGTTTGACGTTGAAGTTTGTTCTGTTTATTGCCTTTTTTTCTGATCATACTTTGCAGCTATTTTAAGTTGAAGTTTGTTCTGTTTGTTGCCTTCTACTGCGCTGTGAATGTTTCTCGGAGCTTAACACACTGCTTAACTACCTGTTGCAGATTACATGTCCTCCTCAATCCCCATGCTACATTCAGCTGATCTTGTCGGAGCCAGTAAAGAAAGAGTACGCGGTTATGTACACTCTTTGCTCCTGACTATGCAAAGCTACAGATGGACAAACACTGTTGTGCTAAGGTGGTCGTTCTTCTGTTCGTCAGGCTTAGTCCCACATTGCAACCACTAAGGCTTAGTCCCAAACTGCTCTGTAGAAATTGTATGGGGATCCTGCAAATCCGCGTTACACGTCACTTTTCTGGGTGTTAACTTCGCTTCTTGATTACAGAGTTGCTAATTTAGACCTTTCCTTCACAACCTTGCCGGAATGAACATAAATCTTTTTTTTAATGGTGGAATGAACACAATCTTTATGAACTCATGTCCATCCTGTTGCTTATGCTGCTTCTGTTTTGTAGCACATAACAATCTGAGTTTTGTTAACTGCTCACATGGCAGGCTCGCTGCTAGGGCGTTTCTGGATCTCTGTAGGTTCTCGTATATTGCCCTCTGTACCTTTTCATTACTGCACGTCTGCATAAAATCGACATGCAGAAAGCAGTAGAAATTCTGTGAGAATTATTTAGAAATTCCGGAGAAAACACAAGAAAAAGATAGGACGGCGAGCGATCTGATTCGGAGATCAACAGAACGAGCGAGATGAGTGTCAGGGAGACCAGGTGGTTGTCGTTGCTCCTCGTCACATTGGATCCCTGATACCTCGACCTCGACCTGAAACCCTTTCCGTTGGACAGGTTGGAGTTTTCATTTCTGTATCCATGCATGGCTTCAGAATTTCCTTTGGATACAATGCAGCTCGTCTTAGTTCCGGGTGCCACACGAGTTTTTTTTCCCCCTTTTCTTGAAAGAACGACACACACAGTTTACTTGGGCCAAGAACTGTGACTGAGGTGTGGCTTTGCGTATTGGAGACGAGTGCCATGTATAGTAGTAGACGAGTTCCGGTTCACGGTGCAATCATCAACGCAAGCTGCTGCAGCACCGCCATCAGTTGTCCCTGGCAAATCCAAATGCAAAGACGCAACAATTTCATAGACGAACACAAAATTGATCAAAGCAAGATTGCTGTGTAATATAACAAGCGCCTTTTGCCGTCACCGGTCTCGGCCGCGCCGCAGATCGAGGCGAGGCAGATCTTGGAGCAGTCGCCGGCACCGAACGCGGCGATGGGCACGGTGCAGGACTCCACGCACTTGATTGTGCAGAGCCACGCTGGGTTGCCCTCCCTGCAGCCAGGGTAGCAGCTGCCGAAGCACCCACAGAACCCCCTGAATCCGGCCACCCGCTGCTGGCCTGACACGGACAGCATGACGAGCATGCACCACACAGCAGCAGCTGCAACTCTCTTCCCTTCCATCCGTCTCCTCCCTGCAGTAGAGCCAGAGAATGTTCAAGAGGATCATTCGTTTTGCAACAGCATCAATGTGTTGCAGAAACGAGTGCAGATGAAATCAAACGCAGGGAAAGTTGGAAGTAGTAGGATGCTTACCAGTGATTGTTCCTTCAGAAACTGGGACTTGAGGTGTTCTTTCTGTTGCGCATATTGTGTGGTGACATTCAGATAATGACGTCCATTTATATATACCACTGGAGCGAAGGCTTGGAATCTTGTTCTGATGCATTCTTGCACAAGCTTTCTAGAGATCGTTATGCAGACTGAAAGAGAAATGGAGGAGTACCACGCAAGTATGCCAGATTCAGGCCAATTTCAGCTTGTTGGGCAAAATATTTTTTTGTGCTTGTATGGCAGCATACATTTGATCTCACTGTGTTCAGGAAAGAACGTCGTGATTCGTGACACAAGCGAACATGTCAGAAGTCAGATGTCTCAAAGTTGGTATGGACAACATAGTCATGCATAGAGTTAGGGTCATGAATTCATGACCAAGCAGGAAACCTTCCCTATGAAAAGGATTCCGACAATACAGGAAAAGCTTGCGAAATGATAGTGGTTCGACACATTATCACAAAGAATGCATTGTGTTGGAAATGCACACATGCACATTGGTTGGTTAAGTATCTGAACCCAAGTAAGTAGCACGGGTAGGACAGCTGTTGGCGCTGCAACACTCTGATCTGAATCATTTCAGATGTTCAGTTGTGGATTTAGTCTGAAAATGGAGAATTAGGAAAAATATGGCAGCTTCAGGAATCAGGATTCAGGACAGCTTCAGCATGTGCAACAAAAGAAATATCAATTAGTATACTGCAGCAATTTGGAGAAAGCGAACACAGAATTTCACTATGTTCGGAAAACCAGAACCCTGCTGTGATACATCAGAACTCAGGACAATATGCAGATTTGCCAAAGATGATATAAATTTGAATTGTATCAGAATATGATTGTGGGGGGTAACGTAATCGATACTTACCCGTGGTAATAGGGTACAAAGACCGGTGAACCTGCGTAATTTGAGGCAAATGTTAGAAGAAATAAATTGCAGCAGCATAGCAGTTGACAGCACTCGATCAAAGCAGACCCGTCAGAAACAGGTAGCACAAATGGTGAGACCACAGAGATTATTTTTTATTACAGATCATAGAGATTTATGTGGACATGGATCAGGATCTTCACGGACATGCTGTTTCCTATTTCATTAGATCGAGCCATCGAGGACAAGATGAAGCCGCGGTATTGATGAACAAACCTGCCATGGCTGGCGGCATGGTCTCACATTGGTTGTGTATTGCAGAAATATTTACAACTTGCCCAGACACCAATGTTAGCGTAGGGGAGAGAGAGACTGGTTGCAACTGCTTTGGCAGCAGGTTAAGTGGTTTACCCGCTTCAACAGGGACGGACACGGAACAATCCACCTGACTTCGCCTGCAGATAATAATGAAAACAGTTCAGCACCATGGAATCATATGCTTTCTATCAACAGGCCGGAGAAAAAGATTCAAGATCATAAGGCAACACTTCAACTGCGTGGGTTAGAATAAAAAAAAACAGGGATTACATGAAACTCAAGCGTACAGAGTTCCATCATCTTCAGCAGATATCATAACGTTTTAGTGGTTGTGCCAGTTGACATGCAAATCAAAAGGTTATGCTACTTCGCGATCAAATAGTGAATGGTGTTCTAGGGAACAAGAACAATCCGAGTTCCAAGCTTTCTGGAGTAGATACACACTACATCTCCGCCTATCCCTCGCGTGGCTACTGCTCTGCTCCGTGAAGCTGAACTTATGATGATTGATCAATTGAATAATCCTATGTTCCTACTGCAAAATTACCCTGCTTTGTCTGAGAAATTACTGATTTGATGGCTGTCCTTTTCATAATCTTATTATTCAGGTCTTGTCAGAGGACGAAAAATAGTGTGGAAGCACTGTTCAGGTGAGGAAAAGCTAAATCTGAACTTGTCCAGACAGAATCAGCCAGGGCGGATTTCCTGAAAGCAAACTACTCTCCAAGAGACACGGAGATCCTTCGGGAGCTTCGGTTGGTTGCGGAACAAGGCAAGGCTCTCTACCAAAAGCAGGAGGAGCTATACAATGGTCTCTTTGGGCCAAGGCCTGAAGTGAAACCAAAGAAGGCAAGCTAACTCGCTATTTTCTGGCAGTGGCTGTTTTCCTTGATTCGTTATCTGGTTCAGATGTTCAGTAAGAATGAGTAAGGTAGTTTACCTGAAAATTGTTCAGAATAGGTGCTTGAGATTCCATGACTAGCATGACCAACCTGAAAATTATGCAACAAAAAGCATCCAAACTTTCTTGAACCATTAACATGTAAATTGATCCCTGTTATAAAGATAAGTGCAACTGAAAATAAGATAATTTTTCCTTGGTGATAAACTTCATACCGAAGAGCACTATCATGATAACATTTCTCTAAACAAAGGAGACCGTAGAATATGGTAAGTAAATTAGAGCATGAGACAGAAATAATCACTGCAATAGACAGACATAATCACTCCAACAAATTTACGCGCCACATAAAGATGTCTCAACACAGTTGAGAATCCAATTCCTCTGAAAAAAAATCCTCATTTATTGATCTCCTTAAGAAAATGATACTTTTCAGGCAGGGACTTTGCATGGTGCTGATATTCCTCCCTCGACAAAACTGATATTAGCAAGGAAGTAGTGGCTGCCTCAAGTGAGAAGTTCATCTCATCAATTTTGGAGAGGTAAGCCCCAACCCTCATTATCTCACCTCTACGCAACAGCCTCCTAACTAGAGCATTTAGCATACATGAGTCTGGAGTGCATCCACTCTTTTCCATTGCTGAAAACAGATTGTCAGACTCTTCTAGCAACCCTTCTTTTATGAGATTTTCTATCATTAAGCGATAGGTCACAACATCTGGACCTAAACCATGGGCAGAGATAGCAGTGAACATATCCATAGCATCTTCCTTTCTGCCACTTTTGAGCAAAGCATCGATCATAATATTGAAGGTAATGATGTCAAGTTGAAAATCCTTAGAACATAGACTCTGAAATATTTTAAATGCCTCATCAACACATTTATTTTTGCAAAGACCATTCAGAATTGTTTTGTACGTGTAAATGTTCAGCTGCATTCCACTTTTGATCATATTGAGATAGAGTTCTTTTGCTTCAGAAAACTTCCCAGACTGAAACAAACCATGAAGTACAATGTTATAAGTGAAAATTCCAGGCTTAACTTCATTGCTCAACATTTCTCTGAATAGTCTAACTGCATCATCTATCCTGCCAGCTCTACAATAGCCATGAAGCAAAGTACTAAAAGAAACGGTATCTGGTTTCAAGCCAACTCGGACCATAGCATCAAGTAACTTCACAGCTTCCTCTATCCTGCCAGCTCTACAATAGCCATGAAGCAAAGTATTAAAAGAAACAGTATCTGGTTTCAAGCCAACTCGGACCATAGCATCAAGTAACTTCATAGCTTCCTTCATCCTACCAGCTAAGCAGTAGCCATCTATTAATGTATTATATGAGATAACATTAGGTCTCACACCTACATGTACCATCAAGTCAAGGAGACTCTGAGCTTCCATGACTCGTCCTCCATTGCAAAGGTTACGCATTATTGTGGTGAAGAACGTGGCATTGGGATGGATCCCTTGATTCAGCATTTCAGAAAATAATTCCTCGGCCTTCTCCCAGTTGTCAACAGTGCACAGTCCATAAACTAGTGAGCTAAAAACAACGATACCAGGAGTCACCCCTTCATGGATCATCTGATTGAATTTAAGCATTGCCTCATCCACTCTTCCCAACTTGCAAAGTGCATCTATTAATGCTCCATAGTTGACTACATCAGGACTCAACCCTTGCTGCCTCATTTGGTCAAATATATGCATTGCCTCATCTATCATACCACCTTTAGCATACGCACAGAGAACTATGTTAAAGGTATGATGGTTAGGTGAAACACCATTTTCTACCATCAAATCCAAGAGGCCACGCATATCAGAAAGAGCTCCTTTGGTAGCATAACCATGAAGCAGAACGCCATATGTAGTTACATCAGGTTTTGTGCCCTTTTCAATCATAGAATCAAAAATCTTTCTAGCCTCTGTGCATCTTCCACTCTTGCAAAGGTGATCCAGCAGCAAAGTACAAGTGACAGTATCTGGCTTATGACCATGCGCGGACATTTCTTTGAGCATTCGAACCACCTCTTTCCCCTGTCCTGAAGAGCAATATCCATGGATCAGACAAGTATATGTCTGATTGTCTGGCTTGACACCTTTATGAATCATCTGCTGAAGGACGCCCTCGGCCCTGTCAACTGCTTGAGCTTTGCTCAGGCCATCAATGACTGTGGTGTAGGTCACAACAGTCGGCGAAATCCCCCGGTCATCCATTTCACGAAATAGGTTGTAAGCTTTGTCCACCTGACCATCTCTAAACAAGCCATTGATGACTGTGGTGTAGGTCACAACAGTCGGCGAAATCCCCCGGTCATCCATTTCACGAAATAGGTTGTAAGCTTTGTCCACCTGACCGTCTCTAAACAAGCCATTGATGACGGTGGTGTACGCCACGACATTTGGTGGGCAGCTACCACCTCCATCATCGGCCATCATGTGGAGCAGCTCAAGTGCCTCCTCAGCTCTCTTTTCGTTGCATAAACCCTTTAGAACTGTGCTGTATGAAACTACATCTGGCGTGCAGCCAAACTCAGGCATTCGTCGGAGCAATATGTCCATGGCCTCAGACACGCACTTTCTGTCACAGACACCTTTGAGCAGTGGATTGATGACTATGCCATTCACCCTCCAGCCTGTCTTAAGGATGAGGCCAAAGGCAGCGAAACCAAGCTCCAGGCGTCCGATGCGGCAGAAGCGGTCGATGAGGATGCTGTAGGTGTGCAGGTCGGGAGCTACCTTGTCGGAGCAAGCACGGGCCATCCGGTTGAAGAGGGAGGGGACGAGCTCAGAGGAGGAGGAGCCCCTGCCCTGGGCGCGAGAGACGGCGGTGAGGAGCTGGTTGAAGGCGCGAACCGAGGCCGGCCTGGCGTGGGGGAGCAATTCGTCGAACATCTTGACGGCGTCGTCGAGGCCGAGGCTTCCCGAGCGGACGCGGCCAGCGATGGCGCGCTCCAGCTCCAAGCACCGGTCGCGGGCGGCGCTCGCGCGGCGGGACATGTCGGCGTGGGGAGGCAAGTGGCCCGGGCATGAGAGGGAAGGACGACGCCGCATGCGCCGGCGGGGGCTGGCAAGTGCAGGGCGCGCTGCGGCGTGGAGTGGGGTGGGTGAGGGTCAGGAACGGGAGTTGGTTGACAGCGGCGGTGGGCGCGGGTTGGTGGGGGCCGGCAGGCGGCGAGGACGGCCGGCACCGGGGAGCTGAGAGGGGGGTGGGCCGCTACGGGTTTCAGCTGCAATGGCCGGTGTTGAAGAAGATGCCCCACGTTCCGCAACCAAGATCACACTGCAAATCGTTTGATCTTCGTGTTAGACGCGGCTGGGATAACATATAGTTGCGACTCTTTACGATGTTTGTCAACCTTGGACTTGCGCTATAGCACTATTAGAAAATGGAAGGAAGAAATCAGGGAGGAGAAAAATGGAAGGAAGAAATCAATCCAGAGCCCAGAGGACGAATAGAACGGAAAACTCACCGGAGATTGCTGCCGGCGGGAGGCGGCGCTCGGGCGGGCGGGCGGCGCCTGCGTGCGTCCTTCCGAGTGCGAGGGTGCTGTGCGTGCGTGGGGGCCAGGATAGCAAGCTGAAGTGCTTCGTGGGCTGGGCCGTGTCCTAAAAACATTCAGATAGTGTCCGGCCCACGTATTGAGTTATTCAGCGATTTTATTTTTTCCCGCGGATACTCCCTCAGTCGAAAAAAAATGCTATTCCCGTTTTCCGAGAATACAAAAAATTTCAAATTTGATCAAATTTATAAAAAAACTACTAACATTTATATCTCCAAATAGATTTAGTATAAAAAATACATTATACGAGTAATCTAATAATACTTATTTTGTAATATAAATATTAATACTATTTTATATAAATTTGGTCAAACTTTAAATTATATGATTCCTTAGGAAGTGAGAGTTGTAATTTTTTTAGGATGGAGGCAGTACGTATCAGCATTGTATCCGTATCCAACACATATTGGATACGCGATACGTGCCCTTCCAACCGTTTCTGGGTAACTGAGCCTTGGAGGAGTAGTAGTAGTTCATGGACATGGAAAGTACAGGCGCAAATCTCTGGAAGGCAATGAAAGACCCATCCATCTTGCAGGTTCCTTCATCCTTGTTCCCCTTTGCTTGCAGGTCCAAGATGCCACTCTGAAGTCTGAACGGTGAACGCTGCCATTGCAGAAGACGCACAGCACCATGACGCTGCCATCGCGTCCATAGTTACCAATACACTTAGAAATGGGAGCCAAGAATATACTAATATCCCGGAAGCACATAAACATATTCAAACTGTAGCTAACCTGACCGCCTGAGGATGCTCTAATATAGAAGTAAATATACTCTAAAAGATATGTGCAATCCATGGATAGGGCTTGTGCATTTTTGGAGAGGTAGATCAGCATGGACTCCACTTGCAGGGCAAAGCAGGCGTAGCCACAGAAAAACCTAGCAAACGAAGAAAGAAAACTCATACAGACCGTAAAAAGCATCAGAAAAAGCCTATTCTATATGTTGACCATGAAAAGTGAATTAAGAAAGTATAATTCGAAAATGGATCTGAAGAATGTGCCAGGATGCTAGCCTGTAAAGCGTATCAACTGCTGCAAGTTCCGAGTCTTTGAAGTAATCACCTCAAGGATAAGGAGGCTCCCATGATTGATTTTACCCCTGGGTGTGCAGGATTTCATAATAAATTATGCAACAAAATGAAGAAAATAAAGTGGTAACCATTAAGTTGTAAATTGTTTTCTGCTGTAAAATAACTTTTTTCGGTGACGTTGTCTGAGCACGTTTTTTTATCAAGAGGAAGAGAATTGCAGTGACGCAACTACGAGAGATAGTGCCAAGTTATGAAACACCACTAAGCTAGTGGCACGCAACCTAGCAAAAACAATCAAGCAAGAAAAACGGAGGAAGAGAGAACACACTCAGCCTCACGGAACCACTAAGATGACGCTAAACAATTGGACCTGCTAAAGATACATCATCACCATAACAGTGGTGGCAAAGCATCCACTAGACAATGCGATCAAAGGCGGCAAACCATCTGCCCAAACAGCAAGAAGGTGGCAAAGCATCCACCAACAGAGAAAACCATGACAGCAAAGTATCCGTCAATACGGACAAGCAACTGCGGCAAAGCATCCGCTATTGACGGGCATCCGTCAAATTCGAATCAACAAGTCGACCACTGGAGATCAAAATGAACAACTAAGGCGACCTGAAGACGAGGACCTAAGCTACCATGACAATGGAAGTGACATACAAGCAGAAGCAGCGAGAAGCATCATCCCGGAGGAGAAGCTGCCCGCCACCACCACACACACCATCGACCAGCCCCCGCGCACCGAGCCGCCATGGGGTGGATTCGGCAACCAGCGACCGCGGCCGCGGCCGGCGGTGAAGCCAACCCACCGCCAGGAGAGATATGCGCGGGGAATAGCAGGGGATGCTGACGGACCGGCCACCGCCACCGGCGGCCCCCGGAGCCGGCGGAGAAGGGGCGTCAAGCGGCGGGCGGCGCGCAACCGCACGACGTCATCGTCGATGCCGCCAAGCGCCGCTGGCAGGGACGCCCCCAGCACCGTCATCATAACTAGGAGGCAACGCACCGGACCAACGGCCGGTGGCCGTGAACCCCGGCGAGGGAGGGCCGTGCCCCCCCTACCTCCCCCGATGACTCCCGCCGAGAGAGGGGGGCATGACCAGATCCAGCCTGGGGGAGCCCGAATCCGGTGAAGGGGATGCCGAATCCAGCCCCCGGCAGCCGGCGGCGGCGCACAGCGGAGCAACACCCACAACCATGGTTTTTGAGGCTGGGAAACAGGGAGAGGGGAGGAAGAGAGGAGGAAAACTGAGCCGGCTTCGGCTCAGTCGCTGGCTGCCACCACCGCCTGGCCGGTCGCCGGCGGCGGCGATGGCGGCCACCGGAGGCTGTCTAGGGTGGAGGACGGGTGGCGGCACGGAATCGCCCCCCGAGCCGCCTGGGAGGGCGACACGGGGCAAGAGATGGGAACCGAATTCAGACAGCACTTGATGTAAAATAACTAGCTACTAGGACTGAAAATAAGATAATTTTACTTGGGGCAAAATCTGATATTGAAGACAAGGATACCATTTCTCTATAGAATTTCATCAAACAAAGGAGACCACAGAATGTGGCCAGTAGATTAAAGCACGAGACAGACATAATCACTCAAACAAATTTACATGTTGTTGGGTATTGCAGAAATATTTACAACTTGCCCAGACACCAATGTTAGCGTGGGGGGGGGGGGGGGGTAGAGAGACTCATTGCAACTGCTTCGGTAGCAGGTTAAGTGGTTCACCCTCTTCAACAGGGACGAACTCGGAACAATCCACCTGACTTTGCCTGCAGATAATAATGAAAACAATTCAGCACCATGGAATCATATGCTTTCTATCAACGGGCCGGACAAAAAGATTCAAGATCACAAGGCAACACTTTAACTGGGTGGGTTAGAATAAAAAAAGGGATCATATAAAACTCGAGCGATGTGAGCCAGAAGAGGGGATCACCCGAAGAGCTCAACAGGGCCCCTGCATCGACTCCTCTGAGGGGCGACACGGGCGACGCCCCAACCCCCGCCGCCGCCACCCCTCTCTTGGCCTCCTCTCCACCTCGCCCCTACCAGGGCAGGGCACCGGAAGCCCGTGTGCCTGGTAGGAAGGCGGCGGCGGGCCTCCTTCCGTCAGTCCAGGGTGCTCCCACACCCGGTCAAGGACGCGCCGACATCGGGCATGGAGGAGGCGGCGGCAGCCCGGGGCGGCACATCCGACGTCCTGGGGATCGGATTCGGCACCCCCGGGGCCGGATCTACACGGAGGCCGGCGCTGGCGCACGTTGGCGGCGCAAGTGTGGCTGCACATGGGGCTGCGGGTGTGCGTGGGCCACAGGAGGGGCACACGCGCGTGCGGCGCGTCACGGACACTTGTGGGCCCGCTGGAGGCGGACGCACGCGGGCGGCGCGTTGGCCGGGTGCCAGGACTGGGGCCGGCGCCCTCGAGACGGGAGGCGGCGCCTATAGTGGTGGGGCATGCGCCTCGTGGCTGTTGGCGGTGAGTGCCCGTGCCGGCAGTGATGGTCAGCGACAACCTCGACGTGCTGTGGTGTAACGAGAGCGGTGGAGTCAGGTCCGGCCCCATGTGTTGTCTGGTCGGAGGGGGTGATAGCCGACATAGCTATGCGGCTGCGCGTGCAGCCGGCGTGTCGATGCCCCTCTGAAGAGGCTTCCGTGGGGCGTCGGGACAACGGCGCTGTTGGGGATGGTCAGCATGGGGTCCGGCTTCTTTGCCCGACATTTGCGCTAGTGGGGGTTCATGGGCGAAAGCCTTGGCAACGGCGACGGCGATAGGCGCCGCTTTCCCTGTTGGGGGCGTCGTGTTTCCCCCAGTGTTGTGAAAGGATCTTGATGTCGCCTAGAGGGGGTGAATAGGCAAATTACAACACTAGTTGCAACTGTCAGCATCACAGACTGGTCAGATCGGTCCAAACTAGAAAGCACACGAAATTCAGAGTTACTTCCCTCCTCAAACTCTAACACAAATCAAACTTGGTGAAGTGCTTCTGTAGATATTTTCTAAAGTTTCCGGTATGTCACTGCACACAGGACAAGCACAACCAAGTAGATTGACGTGGAATAAAATAAGTAAGTGCTAGAGAATAAAGACCTGAGAAAAACCAAAGTAGACATGAGGATTTGTTTCGCGAAGTTCGGATTCACTGTTGTGAACCCTACGTCTATTTCAACCGCTCCTTATTTTCCACTAGATATGATCTTTTCCTTTGCAGAGGTAAGATCTCAACCTTCACAAACTTGCCGCTGCTCACCACAAGCTTGGGAGCTTGTCGGCGACACCTAGCCATCTAGGAGTTTTCACCTCCAAGAGTAACAAATGCTTCACAAGTTACCTTGACGTCAACCACGAGTGCTCAAGATATGGAATGCTCTCTGGTGCTCTCACACACTCAATCTCTCAACCCAACTCAAAGGTTTGTAACCAAATTAGTACAACTCACATAGAGAGCTTGGGGAGAGCTTGCTGGTCAAAGAAATAGCTTTGGAAAGCTCAGGAACCAGCTGCACACGAAGAAGAGGGCTAAAGGGTATAAATAGCCAACTTTCTAAAACTAGCTATTGTTCTGTTAGAGGCCAACCGGTCAGACCGGTGTGACCGGACGGTCAGATCGGATTTCAAACTCAACTAGCCGTTAGTGCTAGATCGATCAAACCGGTGTGAGCCAGTGTAGAAACTCCACCCGGATAGAGAGCTTCACCTCGTGGACCAACCCAAAACTTGGTCAACCAGGTTTCTAACAGTTAGTAACCAGAGGTTTCTCTCAAGGATTCTCACTTGGGTAAACCTATGAGCACTTTGGATGTTGTCAATCAACCAATGTTGCATCCCTCTTAACAGTACGGCATACCTATACTCAAGATTAAATAGAGATAGTCAAACAACCACTTGAGCTTGTATGTCTTTACTTTTGCCGTACTTTATCTTTCTCATATTTGGGACTTTCAACATTGCTTATCATCTTGAGCACATCCAACTTGAGCTAGTGACTTAGAAACCTTTATGATCAATATTGCTTGTATTGATATCTAAGCCACTTGACCATATGATTCAAGACTTGATGCTTCAAAATTCTTCAAGTACTAGCCACTTTACCAGAGCAAAAATATCATGATCCAAGTCGTCACTTGACCATATTTTGCTTGATTCCTTCGAAGTAGAGCCCTTTTGATGGAAAAAGAACACCATACATTTGTAAAAAAAAAAGAGCAGTTATTTCCCTTTTTCCTTTTTTTTCAAAAGCTGGTCACTTGGAGTTGGAGCAATGAATCTCTGCTGTGTCTGCAAATCAAAGCCCACAGTCCGCACAACACACTGTACCTGCGTTTATCGGTGCCAAACGTTACTAGAACAGCGCCGAAACGGAATAAGGGGGTGTTTGGCGCAGCTTCTCAACCAGCGTTTCAACATCTTTAAGCGCTTACACAGCCAAACGCTACACTTCTATCCGCGCTTCAGAAACCAGCGCTACTCTAGCCTTCGTAAAAGCAGCGTCTGGGAAAAGCTGACGGCACCCCGCTTCCCACCGCTTAGCGCCCCTCTCCCGACTCCCCACGGCGCTGCGCCCCTCTCTCATCCCGCTCCCTCCTGCGCCCCCCTCTCTGCTCCATGGAGAGCTAGGGTTCTCCCCGCCCCCTGCTCCACCAAGCCGCGCGCCCCTCCCCGCCCGCGGCCGCGCCGCGCCGGCCAGGGCCGCGGCCGCGCCGCGCCGCCCCGCTACGGCCTCCGCCGCCCTGCCCCGGGCCCGCGCCGCCCCGCCCCGCCGCGGCCTCCGCCACCCCGCCCCGGGGCCCGCGCCGCGCCGCACCGCCCCGCCCAGCCCGCGGCCGCGCCGCGCCGCCCCGCTGCGGCCTCCGCCGCCCTGCCCCGGGCCCGCGCCGCCCCGCCCCGCCGCGGCCTCCGCCGCCCTGCCCCGGGCCGCGCCGCCCCGCTGCGGCCTCCGCCGCTGTTGTCAAGGTATGTGAAATTTTAGACATTGATGGTCAAAGCAAGATGGGTTAGGGTTCTTGGTTCTTGGGTCTTAGGATTTGGATGGGTCGACTAGCGAATTTGCAATACCTCAGATCCAAGTTCTTGATTGGTTTTCGTAGGTGAAACGAGATGGGTTAGGTAGATCGAGTCAGGTATTACTGTCGCAATTTGAAGGATTCCTCCGTGCGGTTGCTAATCAAGCCCGTGTGATCATGAATTAGCTGTGCTACTGCGACTAGGCTGTGCTTTTGTGATTGGATTTCACTAGCGGTTGCTACTGCACCCAAATGTTCAACTGTGTACTCTATTGACTGACGCAAGGCACCACAAGTGTTACTATACCATCTTTGTTTCTGCTGTTCTACCAAATTGTTCATGGTATGCTTATGGATCAAATTGGCTTACAGGATGCTAATTAAACCCCCTGCGTATTGAAGCAGATTATAGTTTATAATCATGATGCATGCGTGGACACCATGCTCATATTTCATATCCTTGAGTGTCATTTCTCTTCACCTATTAGGCTATTATAGTTCGACCTAAAAGAAAGCCAGCACTGCGCATCCCTCGTGCAAAGATCCAAAGAAAATGATTTACTAGATAGCTAGTAGTTAGCTTATGGCTAGTTGTGTGTGCTCAAAAAAGATCCACTGTGGCAGTAGTTAGTTCAATTAAGCATAGAAATTAGAAGCTAATAGGATATGATCTTGAGATTCCTGCATATTGCATACAGAAGTGTATATATTGTTGTACCAGATTGCATTCCTAGTTGTAGCCTGTTTGCTTCTGATGTGTAATGTGAGGTCCAGCCATGCGCATCATGATAGGTGTGAGTTCAGTGGTAGCCCTAGGAATTTACCTAGCTATAGATTATAGTTAAGACAACCAATAGTCACTCTTAGAGCATCTCCAAGAGCCTTTCTAAAATATACTCTTAGTCTTAACCCAAATTGTATTATTGTTGTAAATATTTACGATGATCTTATACAGTTTTGCAGGTACTGAGTTGCAGGAATTATCATACCTTTCTTTGAAGGTAGGCCAGGACCGCCCCGCCCGCCCCTGCTGCCACTTCTTCAAGATCGACACCAGCAAGGTAAGGCAACGCAACTAGTTTCTGTTATCTACTTTGTGCTAATTTAAACAATTAGAGTAGCTGTAATTTAGTCACTTGCATAGATGGAGAACACGTCAAAGAGCAGGAAACCAAATGCACAATGGGATCCAACTGCTGCTAAAATTTTTAATGAGATATGTGTGGAACAAGTGTTGGCAAATGTCGTAGCTTCTTCAAGCTACGACAGGAACAAGGAGGCCGTGGACGCGAGATAGCGCACGGAGCTGAGCAGCAACCCTGAGGATCGCGGCACACACGGCCCCAAGCGTCCGAATGATGCACACGCCGGTCGCGACGCTCGGCTCTGGCGCTACGCGGTGGTGGGTGACCTTGGCGGCGGCAGTCCAGCGCAGCCTCTCCCGTCGCTGGTGCCCTCCGCCGAAGCCAGGGCAGCCGTGAAGGTCTTGAGTGGGAGAGAAGCTGGAGGTGTTCTCCATCCGGAGCAAGGAACGGCGGAATCGTCCGCGGGCTCGCTACCAACACCGGGCCGTCGCCCACCAGCGCCCGAGCCGGTGGCGGGGGAAGAGGTCAAGAGGAGGAGCATTTTGCAAAATAACCCCTCGTTTGGATCCATACTTTACAGAAAACCCCTCATTTGGATAGCGATTACTAATCGCGATCCGAAGTTTGCATAAACCCCCCTGAATCTAATAATCGCGATCCGAATATTTATAAATAACTCCCAGCTCGGGATGCGATTTTTAAAATTCGTTCCCGCGTGCGCCTGCTGTCGTCGATCTCTTGTGCCCATGGCTTCCGCGTCCGCCGCGAGATTCGCCGGAGATCCGTACCGCCCTGTCGTGCTTCTCCTCTGCTGATTCACGCCGTCTTCCCCTTCTCTGCCCGCGGAATCCTGGATGTCGAGCTGCCCCAAGTTGGAGAGGGTTTATTGAGAATGTCCGGCGCTGGACCATGGTATGGGCGCATGGCAGCTCGACAGGAACCACGCCAGCGAGCTTTGCCGATTGAGGGCACGCCGCCGGGAGAAGCTGCGCGACGCCTTCCCAGGAAAGCAGTTTAGTTGTCGATCAGATAATCTCATTAAGCCGATTTGCACTCCTTTTTTGTGCTTCAGAGGAAGTAATTAATCTTGAGCCGCGCGTGGTGTGTTCAGTCGATCAGAATCTCAGCTCTGAACATCATCAGTGCATTTGGAAAATTACTGAAGGGACGAACATGATAACACGAGAAACGGTGACCCTTTTCCTGATTGATTAATCCTGATTCCTGAGCCGACGACGACGAGAGACTGGAACTGAACTGACGACGACGATCGCACGCTGAAGTCTGAAGCTTATGAGCTTCGTTTCAGAAGAACAGTGAGGGAGCCAGGAATACATTGAGCTGCTGCTGGCAATTTTGAGCTACGTTTCAGAAGAAACAGGATTGGACGGCGAGTCGGCGACCGTGTGAATTGATCAGAAAGTTTCAGGCCAGCGATCAGTTTTTATTTTCTATCAGCTCCTTTTGGTGGCTGTAAAAATGCTGACTGCTACAATTTGGTGGAGGGAATGAGTGCCAGGAAACCGATAGGATTTCTTTTTCTTTTTGGCTGTTGCCCGTTCTCAACCAGGACGACCAAGCTCACACAAGTACAAAACTGCTTCCCTAAAGGTGTGTTCGTTTCCTGGCACCTAAAGTTAGAGAGGTCACATCAAAGAGAATCTTATTATTTAGAAGTATTAAATAAAGTCTAATTACAAAACTAATTGCAGAACGCCAGTGCTAATTCGCGAGACGAATCTAATGAGGTATATTAGTCCATGATTAGCGGATGATTACTGTAGCATCACTGTGGCAAATTATGGATTAATTAGGCTCATTAAATTTGTCTCGCGAATTAACACCCAGCTGTGCAAAAAATTTTATAAACAGATTTTATTTAATACTTCTAAATAACAAGATTTTCTTTGATGTGATGGGTCTAAAGTTTAGAGGGTGGAAAACGAACAGACCCTAAGTCATCAAAATATTGTCTTTGTCGCTAAATACAGAATCGATGATGGCTGATGAGATGTGCCAGCGCACGAACTGGAACACTCACCTCGCGCGGGCACTCGTTGCGACCATCATGCCGACCTCCGCAGCACACGAGATGTCCCGGTGCCTCCCTCTCCCAGACGACGACGTCGATCTCGGGCATGTGCTGGCGATCCAACGAAATCATGGAGGGAAGCAAGCTCCGATTCGCGCGTCACGCAGGGAATGGAAAGTCGGCTGTCTATGCCTGTGCCCGTTGCAGGCTTGCAGCGAGATACTCTGATATAGGGAGGAGGCGGCGAAGGGTATAAATAAGGAAGGATCGTCGACAAGGCAGAGTGGCCCACCTCCGTGAACTCAATCCTGCTACAGTGGCGCCGGCGCCGGCGGCGCGCGGTGCACGACACCAACCAATTCAACGTCAGCCGTCGGGCCCCTCGATCTCTCCTCTTCAGTCCCCGAGGGTGACTGGCGTTGTGCTCTCGTCGGCCTTCACGCTGCCGCCGTCGTCTATCCGTGTCCTGCGCGAGTGAGGTGATCGACGCTGAGGGGCTGCCGGGGGAGCTGATCCGCGAGCTCCTCAGCTCCACTGATTCCTGCGCTGCCGCTAATGGAAGGTTTTCAGAACGCCCCCTGATTTGGATCCGAGTATTTGAAAAAAAATCCATTAATTTTTCATACAGACCCCTAGTTTGGATCGCGATTAATCGTGATCTGAATACTTGCAAAGGGACCCCAGTATTTACATGTACCCCCCTAATTCGGATCGCGATTAATAGTTGCGATCCGAATATTTGCAAAAAGGACCCTATTATTTGCATGTAGCCCCCTGGATGGGATGGGAATTTGGCAGCCGTCGCGGAGGGGTTCAGTTCAGACTCCGAAGGCAAGGCAGGAGCGGGAGCGGAGCGAGGCGGCCATGGCGGAGCTCGCTGCGGACCAGCACGTCCGCTACATCGTCACCGTGGGGAAGGTAACGAACCCGTCCACCTCGCCCTCTCCCCCGTCTCCTCGACTTCTCCCGCGCTTCCGACGCCCGCCCTTCTCTGCCTCTTCGATCGGCTTGATGTCCTAGATGTGGATAAGGTTGCTGATTGTATCGTTTCCAGATCTTGAATTGGGTTCACACCGTTGGAGTATCGGGGAGATTACAACTTGGGGCCGGCCCGATCGACGGCGACGCTGGGGCGAGCAGCGGCGTGGGGTGGATCTGCACGGTGCTGCGGAGATGAGCGGCCGGTGTGGTGGCTGCCTCTTCTACGGGCGGCTCGTTGCCCCGCAGCTCTCGGCCTCACAGCTCCTGCTCTTCTAGCGGCGCCTGCGATGCCTCCCAAGTCAGAATGCATGGCGCGCGGGCGAGGCTCACGAGGTCAGCGTCACAGAGGCCGCGCGAAGGACGCCCAAGCGATAGGCTGGCGCTTGTTGCAGGCCACACCGCCGGATCACCAGCCACCAGTTGCAGTGGTTGGTTAGCAGGGCAAAAGCTTAAAGCCTCAAGCAGCGGCCAGCAGGAGCGAGCAACTAAAGCAAGGTATGCAAATCAATAGATGCAATTTCCTGTTTCTGTATTACTCTGTGTTAATGGTTCAATGTTATCATGCATCAAATGTACAGTTACAAACTGCGGTGTACCAGAACTATCTGTTCTCATATGGCATCAGTAATTATCTCTCTTTTACTGTTCTTCAAGTAACTAGAGATAGAGCAATACCGAAAAGCTGACTATCAAGTGACTGATTAGATTGGGAGAAAAGCTGGTTTAAACTTTAAAACCTTAATAAATGGGGAAAGAAGATAATCTAATGGAGTTATATGCATGACTAATGAAACAAGCTGCGATGAACTTGACAATTACATGGCACAAAAGAAGTCAGGTAAACATTGTGTATGAACATGGAATAGGTGTTACTCTAATAGAGATCGCATAGATATTATTCATTTCTCTACGACTGAACTGTCTCCACATGAGGTCTCGGTTCATCTGAATTTTTCCAAAACCAATGCAATATCAGGAAGCTGAGAGTAGTAGCTTCTAGTAGAGATGTTAACTTTTCATTTTAATTAATTTCCCCTGCTCTCATTTTTTCCCCCCTCTCCCCCTGCTGCACTACTATGCATCGCTATCAGATAATCATAATTGCATCTTCTTTATCTTGCAGTTTGTTTGAACAGGTACAGCTATAACCACAAGAGTCTTCAATTCCTATGTAGCCCTGCATTGTTCGTGCATGCTTGGTCAACAATGGATGACCCAGACCTCAAAAGGAAAGCTGCTCTTGGTTACTCAAAATGTTAGCTATCTCATAATTAAGGAGCAGGGAGGGGGCACTCATTCCTCACTGAACCACCAACCACCAGTGGCAGATCTAGGATGCAAAATTTGGGGGGGGGGGGGGGGGCTCATTTTCCTCTTCCTCCTCCTCCTCTCTTTGTCTTCTTCTTCCCCTTCTTTATCCCTGGTTGAAAATTGTTTTGCCCCCCCCCCCCCCCCCCCCCTGCCGACCACACCACAGGGCGGCAGCAAGATTACTGAACTGAGGTAAATTGCTTCTCACAGCCATGACATTCTACATGTTCATTTTCAGCAAACATATATACATTCAAGGACTTCAGTTTAATTTCCAATTTCTCCAATAGAGAACAATTAGTAAATGAAGGCTTTAGGGCCTGATTGGTTTAGAGCCAAAACCTGCCCTGCCAAAGTTAGGACGGACCCAAAAATTGGCGCTCGTTTGGTTCAAAACCAAAACGTAGGCGCGCCGAACTTTCTGGGCAGGACGGTAGTGTTCACGTTGCCGACGTTTTGGCTGACGTGGCCAGGCTCCCTCTTCCCTCCCTTAACTATTGCAGCGCAGCCTCCTCCTCTCGCAGGTCGCAGAGCAGCCAGCCTCCTCCCCTCTCGCAGCGCAACTAGCCCCGGAGCCCCCCACCATCTCTTCTCCTCGAGTCAACAACAAAGCACCGGACTTCCACCACTCATTCCCATCGCAGATCAAAGGGCCCTACCTCAAGTACAGATGGGATAGGAAATAAAATCTTTTCATCATTTGAGGACCTGGGGTATCTCCGTTGATCTGGTGCACTCTCCTCTCCAATCAATCCATCTATTCCAACTAGCATGTGTTCCTCCACTACAACCATCAATTTTCTAGATTTAACTTTCTAAATTATCTTCTGTTTACAGATCCACTGCACCAAAGTGCTGACGAAAACATTCGTGAACTGAATCGACAGCTACAAGATCTGTTGGTCCAAAGATTAAGGTACATTTCTACGAAATCCTTTCTCTGTTCAAACTTCAGATCGAAACAAAAGGACATTATTTGCTTTTTTCATCAGTATGGATTGTTAGGGAGCGTGAGGGATTGCTGGATAGAGGATTTTGTTGCGTAGCCACCTGGGCAGCATGATGGCCTGCAGTTTGGACTGTAAATTATTTCCTAGTCCTACTGGTTTCAGATGTAGCTCCACGAATTACCAACTGCATAATCCATAAAATTTCTTGTGTTAGATTTCAGACTTCCGATGGCTAACCACTTCAAACTGTCCAAATATTTTCCATCAGGTGTTTGTCCGTCCACTTCCTTCAGGTTGTCTGCACCTCTCCATTGATAGCATTTCTTGAGACCTTTATCCAGTGCTATTTACCAATTACAGCTAGCTTTTTGGTTCTGATTTACTTGTCTAAAGCCTGAGCACTTGCCATAGTATCATAGGTAAGACACTGGCCACCCAAAGCCATAGTATCCTGTTCATATTCTGTGCAGACCTTGCAAAGAAATCCTCAGCTTCTCATATAATTTAAATAAGTATTTTGTGAAGTCCTAACAAAATTATCATAATGTGAAAGTATTAGCAGACAAGTAGATATCTTAGTATATTTTTTATTATCATTACCGTAAATTTATTCACGCTTGATGGACAATATTTCAGTTAATGTGTTTACCAAAGAGAATCAATTTATTGGCTGTTGATCTATGCTATGCACTTGTTCTTCCTGTGTCATTTATTATTTCAACAATGTTTTACTTGGCTGGTGATATATGATTTGCAGCCTCTCTTTTTTTTTCTTTTTGCTTGTGGATGTTGGATATAGGCATGTACATAGATGGACAATAATCAGCATGAATTCCTTTATTACTGTATGTGGAGGCAAAAGGCCCTAGCTGTTCTTGTTCTACTGTTGGTCTTCTGGTGGAGGAACCAAAATGACAAGAGGACTAGAGCCAAACGTGTAAAGTATGCTCCTCTTATGCAGAGGGATATCTGGCGTAGTAGTGAACTAATTAGGTTGGTTGACACCTCCGACGGAATATGTATGCGCGAGCTGAGGATTGCCCGGTCTGTGTTCTACAAGCTTTGTTCTGGGCTTAGGGACAGGGGGCTATTACTTGATACATTTCATGTTTCAGTGGAGGAGCAAGTGGCTATGTTTTTGAAGATTGTTGGGCAATGTCACACACACTCCTCTGTAGCCATTGCACAGTGGAGATCTGGATGGACAGTTAGTAGATATTTTAACGTCGTCTTACGTGCCCTTGTGAAGTTGGCTCCTGAACTAATTTATATTAGATCAACTTCCACACATCCTAAGATCACCAACAGCCCAAACGGATTTTATCCATATTTTGAGGTAACTCTCAGAAGTGCATGGACATATTTCTTTAACAACTTATATGCAAAAATGCTTGACATAAGTTTTTGTCATTGTACATAGGGATGTATAGGGGCACTTGATGGCACTCACATCAGGGCATGTGCACCTGCTAAATTTGTGGATAGGTTTAGGGGGCGCAAGTCGTACCCCACACAAAATGTCTTAGCGGTTGTCGACTTTGATCTGCATTTCACTTTTGTCCTAGCTGGGTGGGAGGGGTCTGCTCATGATTCTCATTTGCATGATGCCCTGACTCGTCCAAATGGGCTCAAAATCCCAGAAGGTATTAATGAATTTTGAAAAATGGTACATGGTATCAACATCGTAAACTAACAATATACGCTATTTTAACTTTGGTTGTAGGGAAATTCTATTTGGCTGATGCTGGATATGCCACTAGGCCAGGCATAGTGCCACCCTATCGCGGTGTTCGCTATCACCTAAAAGAGTTTCACGGAGCCCATGACCCAAAATGTCCAAAAGAGCTTTTCAATCATCGCCATTCCCAACTTAGGACAACAGTTGAGCGGGCATTTGGCGCTCTCAAGAATCGCTTCAAAATTCTTAGTAATAAGCCATTCATACCCCTGAAGTCACAGCCAAAGGTGGTCATTGCCTGTTGTGCCCTTCATAATTGGATACTGGATGATGGAGCTGATGAGTTCATATATGATGAGCCAACTTGGTATGGCCATCTACCTAGGAGTAGAAATCGTGTCACCGATCGAGAGGCTGATGTACGTGAGTGGGCTACCAAGCGTGATTCAATTGCCCAGCAGATGTGGAATGATAGACTTAACAATAATGTTACCGTTGAAAATTAGTGTGTATTAGCTGCAGCTGCCATCTTTTGGGTTAGTTTGGACAGTTAATATCGTTTCTGTTTGTGTACTTTGGTGGCTGTGTAGCCATTTGGTCTGCATACAATAGCACTGAACTTGTGCTTTGCAATTTAATAATATGTTTGCTTAGTGGTGTAACTTTCTTCTGTTCAACCACAACATCGTTTGTTATATACTTAATATGGTTTGAAACTTATTGTGAACTTTCATTTATAGCATGGTTAAGAAAAACAAAGTTGGAAGTGCTGATGTTGTATATCGTGAGAAGTACAAAACATGGACTGATGACAGCACTGAGTTTATGCTTCAGTGGTATGTTGACTACCAAAAGGACAAACCTGCTACCTTTAGGTGGAAGCAACACCACCATCATCTGTGTGTAGAAGCTTTGAATGCCAGATTTGGAATAGGAGCTACCAGACATCAAGCTTATCGTCAGTTCAGGGCATTAAAGGAGAAGTGGAACTGGATAAGCCAAGCTTTGGCCAAGAGTGGCAATGGTTTTGATGCAGCGTCTCGCAAGTTCAATCTACCATATTCAGAGAAACCACCTTCCAAGCTTGGGGTAAGTTTATCTGTTGCATACATTTATGTTGACGAAAATTCACTATGCCATGTACAAAGTCACTAGCTTTTGCAATAGTGTGTACTTAGTTTCTGAGTTCATGTTTTGGACTCACTGGTTAATATTTATTGCAGACTTTGAAATACAACTATCTTACTCGACCTATCAAATTCTTCCAGCTCATGGAAGAGCTATTTGGAGAATCTGGCCAAGCTAATGGATCCTTAGCTATTGACCAATACACTTCAGATGCAGAAGATGATAGATCTGAAACAGAGACTGATGATTCATTTACTGTTGAGCATGGTGAGAATAATTCTGACACTATTGCTCGTAGCAATTCACCTGATCTAGCCTTCAGTTCTAGTCTCAAGCACAAAAACATGAAATCGCCTATGAAGAAGCTTCGAAAGCACAAAGAAAAACGTGCCAACGCACTAGAGAATGATAAAATTGCATCAAGTATTGTCATGCTGGCCAATTCTGTTGCATCCACTGCCCCTGCACCTGCTGATCCTTATGCTAATCTTTGGAAGCGTATTGAGGATATACCTTTCCCACCACGGGATAAGGTTGATATTGCAACCTTTCTTTCCAAGCCGGAGCAGATGTACTTGCGCAACTACTTGAATGCTGCATCTGATCAGTCATTTGGATCCTGGGTAACTGATTACTTAGGTGCCTAGTATGGTGCTAGTGGTGGGTATGCATGTGAATATGGTAGCTCTGAGTGAATATGGATGCTGCAGCTTTTGGTATTTTGGACGTGCTGTAGGTGGACATCATATCGATGCACTTGCTTGTGCTATTTTGGAAGTGTTGTCGGTTGACAGGAGCATGTTTCTGTAACTTGTGCGACGTAGAACTACTGTAGGTGGTCAAGAAAGATGTACTCCTCCAGCATAATATTATTTTGTGCTAATCAAGGTGGCTGGACTTCATGAACTCATTTGTATAATATGTAAATATATCATCAGTAGGCCCGAACAGTTATGTAAATGACATGTTCTAATATTATATGATAGCATGAATCATGGACAGTGGCAGGTGGCATAGGTATTTTGACATCAAAATTAGTTGGCGGCCAAAATTTTGGCTGTTATATTTTAGCACCCAAGCAAGTACTATCCAAAAATTCTTGCCCATGTTTTGGCACCCAACCAAGTGCTATCCAAAAATTCTTGCGCATGTTTTGGCATCCAACCAAGTGCTATCCAAAAATTCTTGCCCATGTTTTGGCCAATAAATTTGGCATGCCCATGATTTGGCCAGCCCATGTTTTGGTAGGACAGATTTTGGCCACAAACCAATCAGGCTCTTATTTCCAAGGAAATTTTTCCTGATCATACTATGCTATTTTTCCACACAAGGGACCACGCCTGAGTTTCTTATTCCTCAGATGAGCAACGAGATTACAAAGTTGATCATACTATGCTATATCATGCTACATAGTGCAGAGTCTTCTGTTTGACGTTGAAGTTTGTTCTGTTTATTGCCTTTTTTTCTGATCATACTTTGCAGCTATTTTAAGTTGAAGTTTGTTCTGTTTGTTGCCTTCTACTGCGCTGTGAATGTTTCTCGGAGCTTAACACACTGCTTAACTACCTGTTGCAGATTACATGTCCTCCTCAATCCCCATGCTACATTCAGCTGATCTTGTCGGAGCCAGTAAAGAAAGAGTACGCGGTTATGTACACTCTTTGCTCCTGACTATGCAAAGCTACAGATGGACAAACACTGTTGTGCTAAGGTGGTCGTTCTTCTGTTCGTCAGGCTTAGTCCCACATTGCAACCACTAAGGCTTAGTCCCAAACTGCTCTGTAGAAATTGTATGGGGATCCTGCAAATCCGCGTTACACGTCACTTTTCTGGGTGTTAACTTCGCTTCTTGATTACAGAGTTGCTAATTTAGACCTTTCCTTCACAACCTTGCCGGAATGAACATAAATATTTTTTTTAATGGTGGAATGAACACAATCTTTATGAACTCATGTCCATCCGGTTGCTTATGCTGCTTCTGTTTTGTAGCACATAACAATCTGAGTTTTGTAACTGCTCACATGGCAGGCTCGGGCTGAGGCCAGGTCAAGTTCGCTGCTAGGGCGTTTCTGGGTCTCTGTAGGTTCTCGTATATTGCCCTCTGTACCTTTTCATTACTGCACGTCTGCATAAAATCGACATGCAGAAAGCAGTAGATTTCGTTGTTAGCTGCTGTAGTATCACCCGAACGTTAGCTGTCATCTTCTGAAATTAGCTTTGCTATTTTGCTAGATGTGATCATTTCCAAGCTCATGTATTTTTCTGCAAGCTCTCTCTTTTACAGTGGTTCAGGTAACCTGAACACCACACACGTTTGCTTGCAGTATTTTGCTGCGTCGGCGCTCTTGCCATTGCCCGGTCTCTGCATCACAAGATAAGGAAGGCGGAGGCTCGACATGCTGCTGGGCCCGATGCTTTAGCGTCTGGCTTGGGCCGAATTGGCGCAAAAAATTACTGCAGCCCTCTCTGGTTATAATTTTGGGCTTCTTCTTGATCGTGAGCTGGGTGGGCCTTTCAAATTCTGTGAGAATTATTTAGAAATTCCGGAGAAAACACAAGAAAAAGATAGGACGGTGAGCGATCTGATTCGGAGATCAACAGAACGAGCGAGATGAGTGTCAGGGAGACCAGGTGGTTGTCGTTGCTCCTCGTCACATTGGATCTCTGATACCTCGACCTCGACCTGAAACCCTTTCCGTTGGACAGGTTGGAGTTTCCATTTCTGTATCCATGCATGGCTTCAGAATTTCCTTTGGCTACAATGCAGCTCGTCTTAGTTCCGGGTGCCACACGAGTTTTTTTTCCACCTTTTCTTGAAAGAACGGCACACACAGTTTACTTGGGCCAAGAACTGTGACTGAGGTGTGGCTTTGCGTATTGGAGACGAGTGCCATGTATAGTAGTAGACGAGTTCCGGTTCACGGTGCAATCATCAACGCAAGCTGCTGCAGCACCGCCATCAGTTGTCCCTGGCAAATCCAAATGCAAAGACGCAACAATTTCATAGACGAACACAAAATTGATCAAAGCAAGATTGCTGTGTAATATAACAAGCGCCTTTTGCCATCACCGGTCTCGGCCGCGCCGCAGATCGAGGCGAGGCAGATCTTGGAGCAGTCGCCGGCACCGAACGCGGCGATGGGCACGGTGCAGGACTCCACGCACTTGATTGTGCAGAGCCACGCTGGGTTGCCCTCCCTGCAGCCAGGGTAGCAGCTGCCGAAGCACCCACAGAACCCCCTGAATCCGGCCACCCGCTGCTGGCCTGACACGGACAGCATGACGACCATGCACCACACAGCAGCAGCTGCAACTCTGTTCCCTTCCATCCGTCTCCCCTCCCTGCAGTAGAGCCAGAGAATGTTCAAGAGGATCATTCGTTTTGCAACAGCATCAATGTGTTGCAGAAACGAGTGCAGATGAAATCAAACGCAGGGAAAGTTGGAAGTAGTAGGATGCTTACCAGTGATTGTTCCTTCAGAAACTGGGACTTGAGGTGTTCTTTCTGTTGCGCATTTTGTGTGGTGACATTCAGATAATGACGTCCATTTATATATACCACTGGAGCGAAGGCTTGGAATCTTGTTCTGATGCATTCTTGCACAAGCTTTCTAGAGATCGTTATGCAGACTTCACGACTTGAATTGAATAATCCACCTGACTTCGCCTGCAGATAATAATGAAAACAGTTCAGCACCATGGAATCATATGCTTTCTATCAACAGGCCGGAGAAAAAGATTCAAGATCATAAGGCAACACTTCAACTGCGTGGGTTAGAATAAAAAAAACAGGGATTACATGAAACTCAAGCGTACAGAGTTCCATCATCTTCAGCAGATATCATAACCTTTTAGTGGTTGTGCCAGTTGACATGCAAATCAAAAGGTTATGCTACTTCGCGATCAAATAGTGAATGGTGTTCTAGGGAACAAGAACAATCCGAGTTCCAAGCTTTCTGGAGTAGATACACACTACATCTCCGCCTATCCCTCGCGTGGCTACTGCTCTGCTCCGTGAAGCTGAACTTATGATGATTGATCAATTGAACAATCCTATGTTCCTACTGCAAAATTACCCTGCTTTGTCTGAGAAATTACTGATTTGATGGCTGTCCTTTTCATAATCTTATTATTCAGGTCTTGTCAGAGGACGAAAAATAGTGTGGAAGCACTGTTCAGGCGAGGAAAAGCTAAATCTGAACTTGTCCAGAAAGAATCAGCCAGGGCGGATTTCCTGAAAGCAAAGTACTCTCCAAGAGACACGGAGATCCTTCGGGAGCTTCGGTTGGTTGCGGAACAAGGCAAGGCTCTCTACCAAAAGCAGGAGGAGCTATACAATGGTCTCTTTGGGCCAAGGCCTGAAGTGAAACCAAAGAAGGCAAGCTAACTCGCTATTTTCTGGCAGTGGCTGTTGTCCTTGATTCGTTATCTGGTTCAGATGTTCAGTAAGAATGAGTAAGGTAGTTTACCTGAAAATTGTTCAGAATAGGTGCTTGAGATTCCATGACTAGCATGACCAACCTGAAAATTATGCAACAAAAAGCATCCAAACTTTCTTGAACCATTAACATGTAAATTGATCCCTGTTATAAAGATAAGTGCAACTGAAAATAAGATAATTTTTCCTTGGTGATAAACTTCATACCGAAGAGCACTATCATGATAACATTTCTCTAAACAAAGGAGACCGTAGAATATGGTAAGTAAATTAGAGCATGAGACAGAAATAATCACTGCAATAGACAGACATAATCACTCCAACAAATTTACGTGCCACATAAAGATGTCTCAACACAGTTGAGAATCCAATTCCTCTGAAAAAAAATCCTCATTTATTGATCTCCTTAAGAAAATGATACTTTTGAGGCAGGGACTTTGCATGGTGCTGATATTCCTCCCTCGACAAAACTGATATTAGCAAGGAAGTAGTGGCTGCCTCAAGTGAGAAGTTCATCTCATCAATTTTGGAGAGGTAAGCCCCAACCCTCATTATCTCACCTCTACGCAACAGCCTCCTAACTAGAGCATTTAGCATACATGAGTCTGGAGTGCATCCACTCTTTTCCATTGCTGAAAACAGATTGTCAGACTCTTCAAGCAACCCTTCTTTTATGAGATTTTCTATCATTAAGCGATAGGTCACAACATCTGGACCTAAACCATGGGCAGAGATAGCAGTGAACATATCCATAGCATCTTCCTTTCTGCCGCTTTTGAGCAAAGCATCGATCATAATATTGAAGGTAATGATGTTAAGTTGAAAATCCTTAGAACATAGGCTCTGAAATATTTTAAATGCCTCATCAACACATTTATTTTTGCAAAGACCATTCAGAATTGTGCTGTACGTGTAAATGTTCAGCTGCATTCCACTTTTGATCATATTGAGATAGAGTTCTTTTGCTTCAGAAAACTTCCCAGACTGAAACAAACCATGAAGTACAATGTTATAAGTGACAATTCCAGGCTTAACTTCATTGCTCAACATTTCTCTGAATAGTCTAACTGCATCATCTATCCTGCCAGCTCTACAATAGCCATGAAGCAAAGTACTAAAAGAAACGGTATTTGGTTTCAAGCCAACTCGGATCATAGCATCAAGTAACTTCACAGCTTCCTCTATCCTGCCAGCTCTACAATAGCCATGAAGCAAAGTATTAAAAGAAACAGTATCTGGTTTCAAGCCAACTCGGACCATAGCATCAAGTAACTTCATAGCTTCCTTCATCCTACCAGCTAAGCAGTAGCCATCTATTAATGTATTATATGAGATAACATTAGGTCTCACACCTACATGTATCATCAAGTCAAGGAGACTCTGAGCTTCCATGACCCGTCCTCCATTGCAAAGGTTACGCATTATTGTGGTGAAGAACGTGGCATCGGGATGGATCCCTTGATTCAGCATTTCAGAAAATAATTCCTCGGCCTTCTCCCATTTGTCAACAGTGCACAGTCCATAAACTAGTGAGCTAAAAATAACGATACCAGGAGTCACCCCTTCATGGATCATCTGATCGAATTTAAGCATTGCCTCATCCACTCTTCCCAACTTGCAAAGTGCATCTATTAATGCTCCATAGCTGACTACATCAGGACTCAACCCTTGCTGCCTCATTTGGTCAAATATATGTATTGCCTCATCTATCATACCACCTTTAGCATACGCACAGAGAACTATGCTAAAGGTATGATGGTTAGGTGAAACACCATTTTCTACCATCAAATCCAAGAGGCCATGCATATCAGAAAGAGCTCCTTTGGTAGCATAACCATGAAGCAGAACGCCATATGTAGTTACATTAGGTTTTGTGCCCTTTTCAATCATAGAATCAAAAATCTTTCTAGCCTCTGTGCATCTTCCACTCTTGCAAAGGTGATCCAGCAGCAAATTACAAGTGACAGTATCTGGCTTATGACCATGCGCGGACATTTCTTTGAGCATTCGAACCACCTCTTTCCCCTGTCCTGAAGAGCAATATCCATGGATCAGACAATTATATGTCTGATTGTCTGGCTTGACACCTTTATGAATCATCTGCTGAAGGACGCCCTCGGCCCTGTCAACTGCTTGAGCTTTGCTCAGGCCATCAATGACTGTGGTGTAGGTCACAACAGTCGGCGAAATCCCCTGGTCATCCATTTCACGAAATAGGTTGTAAGCTTTGTCCACCTGACCGTCTCTAAACAAGCCATTGATGACTGTGTTGTAGGTCACAACAGTCGGCGAAATCCCCCGGTCATCCATTTCACGAAATAGGTTGTAAGCTTTGTCCACCTGACCATCTCTAAACAAGCCATTGATGACGGTATTGTACGCCACGACATTTGGTGGGCAGCTACCACCTCCATCATCGGCCATCATGTGGAGCAGCTCAAGTGCCTCCTCAGCTCTCTTATAGTCGCATAAACCCTTTAGAACTGTGCTGTATGAAACTACATCTGGCGTGCAGCCAAACTCAGGCATTCGTCGGAGCAATATGTCCATGGCCTCAGACACGCACTTTCTGTCACAGACACCTTTGAGCAGTGGATTGATGACTATGCCATTCACCCTCCAGCCTGTCTTAAGGATGAGGCCAAAGGCGGCGAAACCAAGCTCCAGGCGTCCGATGCGGCAGAAGCGGTTGATGAGGATGCTGTAGGTGTGCAGGTTGGGAGCTACCTTGTCGGAGCAAGCACGGGCCATCCGGTTGAAGAGGGAGGGGACGAGCTCAGAGGAGGAGGAGCCCCTGCCCTGGGCGCGAGAGACGGCGGTGAGGAGATGGTTGAAGGCGCGAACCGAGGCCGGCCTTGCGTGGGGGAGCAATTCGTCGAACATCTTGACGGCGTCGTCGAGGCCAAGGCTTCCCGAGCGGACGCGGCCAGCGATGGCGCGCTCCAGCTCCAAGCACCGGTCGCGGGCGGCGCTCGCGCGGCGGGACATGTCGGCGTGGGGAGGCAAGTGGCCCGGGCATGAGAGGGAAGGACGACGCCGCATGCGCCGGTGGGGGCTGGCAAGTGCAGGGCGCGCTGCGGCGTGGAGTGGGGTGGGTGAGGGTCAGGAACGGGAGTTGGTTGACAGCGGCGGTGGGCGCGGGTTGGTTGGGGCCGGCAGGCGGCGAGGACGGCCGGCACCGGGGAGCTGAGAGGGGGGTGGGCCGCTACGGGTTTTGCAGGTTGCTCATTGCCGCCTGCAGCAATGGCCGGTGTTGAAGAAGATGCCCCACGTTACGCAACCAAGATCACACTGCAAATCGTTTGATCTTCGTGTTAGACGCGGCTGGGATAAAATATAGTTGCGACTCGTATTTGTCAACCTTGGACTTGCGCTATAGCACTACTAGAAAATGGAAGGAAGAAATCAGGGAGGAGAAAAATGGAAGGAAGAAATCAATCCAGAGCCCAGAGGACGAATAGAACGGAAAACTCACCGGAGATTGCTGCCGGCGGGAGGCGGCGCTCGGGCGGGCGGGCGGCGCCTGCGTGCGTCCTTCCGAGTGCGAGGGTGCTGTGCGTGCGTGGGGGCCGGGATAGCAGGCTGAAGTGCTTCGTGGGCTGGGCCGTGTCCTAAAAATATTCAGATAGTGTCCGGCCCACGTATTGAGTTATTCGGCGATTTTATTTTTTCCCGCGGATACTCCCTCTGTCAGAAAAAATACTAACATTTATGTCTTCAAATAGGTTAATATGAAAATACATTATATGATTAATATAATAATACTTATTTTATAATATAAATGTTAATACTATTTTATATAAATTTGGTCAAACTTTAGACTCCTTAGGAAGCGAGAGTTGCATTTTTTTAGGATGGAGGCAGTACGTATCAGCGCTGTATCCGTATCTAACACGTATCGGATACGCGATACGTGCCCTTCCAGTCGTGTCTGGGTAACAGAGCCTTGGAGGAGGAGGAGTAGTTCATGGACATGGAAAGTACGGGCACAAATCTCTGGAAGGCAATGAAAGACCCATCCATCTTGCAGGTTTCTTCATCCTTGTTCCCCTTTGCTTGCAGGTTCAAGATGCCACTCTGAAGTCTGAACGGTGAACGCTGCCATTGCAGAAGACGCACAGCACCATGACGCTGCCATCGCGTCCATAGTTGCCAATGCACTTAGAAATGGGAGCCAAGAATATACTAATGTCCCAGAAGCACATAAACATATTTAAACTGTAGCAAACCTGACCGCTTGAGGATGCTCTATTATAGAAGTAAATATACTCTAAAAGATATGTGCAATCCATGGATAGGGCTTGTGCATTTTTTGGAGAGGTAGATCAGCATGGACTCCACTTGCAGGGCAAAGCAGGCGTAGCCACAGAAAAACCTAGCAAACAAAGAATGAAAACTCATACAGACCATAAAAAGCATCAGAAAAAGCCTATTCTATATGTTGACCATGAAAAGTGAATTAAGAAAGTATAATTCGAAAATGGATCTGAAGAATGTGCCAGGATGCTAGCCTGTAAAGCGTATCAACTGCTGCAAGTTCCGAGTCTTTGAAGTAATCACCTCAAGGATAAGGAGGCTACCATGATTGATTTTACCCCTGGGTGTGCAGGATTTCATAATAAATTATGCAACAAAATGAAGAAAATAAAGTGGTAACCATTAAGTTGTAAATTGTTTTCTGCTGTAAAATAAATTTTTTCCGTGACGGTTTCTGAGCACGTTTTTCATCAAAAGGAAGAGAATTACAGTGACGCAACTACAAGAGATAGTGCCGAGTTATGAAACACCACTAAGCTAGTGGCACGCAACCTAGCAAAAACAATCAAGCAAGAAAAACGGAGGAAGAGAGAACACACTCAGCCTCACGGAACCACTAAGATGACGCTAAACAATTGGACCTGCTAAAGATACATCATCACCATATCAGTGGTGGCAAAGCATCCACTAGACAACGCGATCAAAGGCGGCAAACCATCTGCCCAAAAAGCAAGAAGGTGGCAAAGCATCCACCAACAGAGAAAACCATGACAGCAAAGTATCCATCAATACGGACAAGCAACTGCGGCAAAGCATCCGCTATTGACGGGCATCCGTCAATTTCGAATCAACAAGTCAACCGCTGGAGATCAAAATGAACAACTAAGGCGACCTGAAGATGATGACCTAAGCTACCATGACAATGGAAGTGACATACAAGCAGATGCAGCGAGAAGCATCATCCCGGAGGAGAAGCTGCCCGCCACCACCACACACACCATCGACCAGCCCCCACGCACAGAGCCGCCATGGGGCGGATCTGGCAACCAGCGACCGCGGCCACGGCCGGCGGCGAAGCCAACCCACCGCCAGGAGAGATATGCGCGGGGAATAGCGGGGGATGCTGACGGACCGGCCACCGCCATCGGCGGCCCCCGGAGCCTGCGGAGAAGGGGCGCCAAGCAGCGGGCGGCGCGCAACCGCACGACGTCATCGTCGACGCCGCCAAGCGCCGCTGGCAGGGACGCCCCCAGCACCGTCATCACAACTAGGAGGCGACGCACCGGACCAACGGCCGGTGGCCGCGAACCCCCGCGAGGGAGGGCCGCGCCCCCCCTCCCCCGACGACTCCCGCCGAGAGAGGGGGGCACGACCAGATCCAGCCTGGGGGAGCCCGAATCCGGTGAAGGGGATGCCGGATCCAGCCCCCGGCAGCCGGCGGCGGCGCATAGCGGAGCAACACCCACAACCATGGTTTTTGAGGCTGGGGAAATAGGGAGAGGGGAGGAAGAGAGGAGGCAAACTGAGCTGGCTTCGGCTCAGCCGCTGGCCGCCACCACCGCCTGGCCTGTCGCCGGCGGCGGCGATGGCGGCCACCGGAGGCTGTCTAGGGTGGAGGACGGGTGGCGGCATGGAATCGCCCCCCGAGCCGCCAGGGAGGGCGACACGGGGCAAGAAATGGGAACCGAATTCAGACAACACTTGATGTAAAATAACTAGCTACTAGGACCGAAAACAAGATAAAGCTTGTTGTCCTTCCTCTTCTCTTCCTTGTCCTCTTTCTTCTCATATGGGCAATTTGCAATGAAGTGCCCACTCTTGCCACAATTATAGCAATTTCTTTTTGTCCTCCTTTTGGAACTCTCATGCCTCTTGTTGCCCTTGTAGTTGCGGTTTCTCATCAATTTGCTGAAGTTCTTCATGAGAAGAGCCATGTGTCGGCGTTTAACCGGCTGCCCACCGAGGGATATGCCCAAGGTGGTAAGTTTTGGGTGAGGGGACGCCAAGATCAGGAACTCGAAGGTGCAAGGAACACAAGACTTAGACAGGTTCGGGCCGCACGGAGCGTAACACCCTACGTCCTGTATGGTTTGTATTGCCTTCTGTATAGAATGACCTAATGATCTTCTGTTTCGAGGGGGTCCCCGACCTCCCTTATATATCCGAGAGGCCAGGGTTACAAAGATGCTAACCAACCTCCGCCGAGGAATCATACCAGAGCATATCTCGAGTAGATCCTCCCCGTGTTGGTTAGCTCCATCTCCTATTTAAACGGGATAAATAAAAGATAAACAAAATGAATAAGAGATAAGACGAACTTAATCTCTTAAACCTCCGTAGACTACGCTACATGCCCAGCCCGGTAGCCCCGGGTCTGACAAGCCCCCGAGCTCTTCGTAGCTGAGTACTGCAGGCTTATCGAGTACTTTCGAAGCAGTCTTCGACTTCTTCTGAAGCTTCGTCTTGAAACCCTGCTTCGAGTACTTTCTTGGCCGCATCGAAGCTATGAGGTGCTCATGCCCCGAATTTTAGTTCTGTTATGGTGTGCGATTGAAAAATCGCACTCCATATGGAGTAGCCCCCGAACCTCAGGTTAAATCAGAGAATCAGGCTGAGGGTCCCATTAATTTGTAATCCTCCTTATCCTTCAAAGAAACTTGAAAAATAAGTAGTCAATGCCACGTACCCCGCAGCCCCCGAGCCTTGAATCCAAATCCCACGAAATTGGAGATAAGGGTCCAAAAAATCGTGGCATACAGGCTAAACAATGACACTGTAAGGAGAGACCAAAGTGATGGTACAAATGATGCAATTAGACCAAAGATTCGAAAAACCCCTTCTTTCGGGCTAATTAGCCCTGAAAAAATGATTAATCAAATATTCAATCTAATCAGACCACCAAGTGACCCCTCACCTTCGGAATATTCCCCAAAACGACTCTTGGTCTTCTGAACAGTAACTTTTCCCCATCCCGCAGGTTACTTAACCCCGCGGCCGTAGGAGGGAAAATTGTGCTTTCAGTCCACATTCCACCAAAAGCCGCCAAAAACCCCAATCTGAGCCAAGCGCCGCCGCCAAACCCCCCAAAGGGATCTCCCTGCTTCAACCTCCCCGCCCCTCCCCCGCAGCCCCCGAGCATCTCGTGGCTAGCACATTGGAGATGGCGCCCAAGAAGTCGGAGATCGAGGGGAAGAAGAAAACAGCGGAAACATCAGCCGAGGAATGGACACACAGTAAGTGCTCCCTGAACAATCTGAACAAACTGGTTTCTGAGGGGTTGCTGCAAGAGAAAAACCTTGTTAACTGGCGCCCCTCTTTCCGTGAACCTTTCCCCATGGAGAATGTCGACGAAATCGTCACATTCTTCCATTTTGCCGAACGGGGATTGGCCCTCCCCACTTGTTCCTTCTTTCGTGGCCTGCTTTATTATTACGGGCTTGAGCTCCATCACCTCAACCCTAATTCCATTTGCCATATTTCCATATTCATCCATTTCTGTGAAGCATTCCTCGGAATTGAACCCCACTGGGATCTATTCCGCTATCTCTTCCGCGTCAAGCCCCAGCCAACCACGAACAAACTTGCCGTAATAGGGGGCGCCGGCATCCAACTACGTCAACAGACCGGTGAGAAATACCTTTCGTACAAATTCCCCTCAAACCTTCCTGGGTGGAAAAACCAATGGTTTTATATCGAGAACCATGCTCCACAACTTCCGATGAAGTCGAGCAAACCACCAGTGGTGAGGGGGGAATGGATCCTTGAACCCCGTGGCATGGAAATGATCCAGGTCAGAGAACTGCTGGAGGCCATCGAGGCGCAGAAGAAGGAGGGAGTGACCGGCGCCTCCGTCATGTTCTCGTTTTACAAGCGCCGCGTCCAACCCATCCAGCAGGGATGTAATCTGGGCTTCGAGTACACCGGCCCCGCTGACCCTTCTCGCATGTGCACAGAAGAGGTGCCAGACGAAGTCGCGCTCCAGCGAGTTCAGCGGGTGCTGCTAGACGTGAACGCCGTGCCGTACGTGCCCACCTTGTTCTCCGCACAAAATCCGCCCCCGCCGGTGAGTATTCGACTTCTTTCACTGAAGAATTCTGCTACTGTGCCGGTACTAAACTGTAAGATTTATTGCAGGGGCACTCGGAGCTGTACTGCAGCTACCCGCCGCAGCCATACCTCCCCCGGGCGTATCACCTCCTCCCTTCTGCGGTCACGGCCGCCAAAAAGGCTCGCCTTGCTGCGGCGCAAAGCCGCAACGAGTCCGCTGAATGCGTGAGCCCGCAGGTGGGGGAAGAAGCCGAAGAAGGACCGCGCCCGGCTGCCGCCGTCGCCGCCAAGACAACTCGCCCTGCTGCGGTTCAAGGCAGCGGCGAGTCCTCCGAGTGCGTGGACTCGCCGGCGAGTGAAGGGACCGGAGGAGGGGGGCGCCGGGAGAGCTCCTCCGACCAGAGCTTGGAGTTGGCCGGCGCTCTGCCACCGGTGCCGAAGGGCCAGCGGCAGACGCGCAAACGCAAGGCCGAAGAGGTCGAGTCCTCCAGGTACGGAGTTACTGTGTTGGCCAGTTACAAAGTTCTAATGATGCCGAATACTAACAGCGCCCCCTTGCAGTCTTCCTGCCCTGCCACCCGGATCTGAACCTGAAAGGGTGGAGACAGGCTCCTCCGACGCCGCGGTGGTGACAATTGCCGTGGCGGGGACCCCTCCGTCAGCCGACCAGGCCCCGCCATTGGCGACGAGCGTTCCTCGGCGGGCCTGGCGAGTGAAGAAGGCTGCCAAGAAGAAGTCGACACTGTAAGTTTTGCTTCAATCGCTTGAAAAGCTTGACCGTGCCCGCGTGGATAACCATGTTGTCGATGTCGCCAGCGCTGCGAGTGCGGTGCAACTCCAGCTGGAACCGGGCAGGGCTGCGGCGCCTGCCTCAGCTGCAGCAGCCCCCGAGCCCTCGGCGCCTGGGGGGCCCGTACCCACAGAGGTGGCCCCTGAAGCGGATGCGGGGCTCCCCGACTTGCCGCCTCCCGGGTCCCGGCAAGAGGGAGCCGGGCCCAGTGGCGAGGAACAAGTCGTGGCCCCTGGTGCCGCTCCTACCGGTGGCACAGGTACGCGCTTACCCGCCCGCGGCTTGATGCCAGGGTCCGGGGACAATGTGGTGATCACTTCGTACGCTTGCAGGTGTCCAGCCGCCTCCGTCCGGAGATGCCGCCGGGCCCTCGGGGAGTCCCCGTGAGGTGCTAAGGACCGGGCCAGGGTACCAGAACATCATCACCACCGACCTGGTGGATGACCTTCTGCTGACGGCCGAGAACCTGAAGACCTTCAAGAGCACCTTCAAGGAGCTATACGACTTCTCCATGGTAGTACTCGGGTAAAGTCCCAGGTGTGCGCATTGGTGGGTTGTTTAGGACTCATTCTCCTCCTTTGGCGCAGCATGTGATTACCAAATCCCAGAAGAAGTCGGAGAAACTCCGCGCGGTTGTGAGTGACGCGCGGGAGTTAGGTGCCCTGCACAAGCGCATCTCCGAGGAGAAGACGAAGAATTGCTACCTGCAGCGCGAGCTTGATATGCTGAAGCAAGAAAGGACTCGAGAGACCTGGCTGCTCAAGAATGACCTGAAGAACCTTGAAGAGGCCAACTCCGAGCTCCAACAGCGGATCAAGGAGCAACAAGCAGAGTACCAGGAGCAGCTCAAGGCAGAGAAGAAGGCGCACCAAGGTAGGCCCCTGCTTCGCTCGAGTACTTTTCCTTAGTGATTTCACTTGCTTGCTGAAACATCTTCACCACAGAGCTTAGGAAAATAATAAAACACAAAGAGGAGCTGCTTACTGACGTGAAGAATATGCTGTATCGTCGTACAGATGAAGTCGAAAGGCTGCAGAAGGTGATCGACGACACTGAACGTCAGTTCGTCGACTGCCTTCAGCAAGTCAAAGCGCTGGGCGAGAGGGACGAGCAGTAGCGCAAGGAGCTGGAGGACCTCCAGGGGGCCGCCCAGGAACTGGTGGACATGGTGGACCCGCCAGAAGAAGGCGAGGCAGGCCCGCGGCCCCTGCTGGGGCGACTCCGTGAAGCCCCGAAGAAAATGCTCAAGTTCTTATCCGAAGCTCCAGTCGCATGCGTGAGCAACGCCCTCGCATATGTAAAGTCCTTCGTGCCGAATGCGCAGTTAGGCATTTTTGCGCAGGGGATAGCGGCGGACTGCTCGGACGAGCGTTTTGAAGAGTACCTGCGTGAAGCCCAACCTGTAGCAGAACAGATTGTACACAGTGTACTGCAGGATTAGGGTGTGAGAAACAAGTAATCGTTCTCTTGTATATATGTTTATTTCGATATCTCTACTTGTGTGTGTGTGTGTGTGTCTATGCTGAGCGAATGCCCAGTCTTACAAGGCGCAAGTAGTAGACACTACCCCGGGGTGCAACGACCCTGAAGGTAGCCGTAGCTCCGTGTAGGAACTCGTCTAACAAGTGGTCCACAACCCGAAATTGTAGGCCTAAGCTCGTTAGGAAAGAACGCGAGCGTCATCGCGGGATTGCTGTGCGTAGGGCAAGAAATTAGGACTAGCTCGAGTGCGGCGACTCTGAGTGTAGTCGAAAATCGCTCCTGCTTATGAGCGTGCTCCGTAAGCTAAGTAGGACCCGGGCGGACGGATCGAGCTTGTTAGGAGCAGGTGCGGTCGTTGCCGCGTTTTAACCATTCTTTTTGGCAAAAACATGACTGTTCTGAGTGCAGCCACTCAGGATGTAGTCGAGGTGGCTCTTTATGCGAGCCTTTCCAACGTGCTGTTTTTAGCCAGTCGAGCGGATCAACTGAGTTGGACAAAGTGCGACTTCGGTCGCGTGCGACCACCCAAGGTCGCGGCGGAACTCGATATATCGAGGAGTTTTAGCCGGAGCAGATGGTTCGGCAAAAAGTAAGGTCGATAAGTTGTGAATGTAGTCATAACTTTATTCACGACGGGCGGCCCGTTTACACGAGTGTTGGTTCGTGGCCGTGGCTGTCGTGCACCGGAGAAGGAATGTTCAGCCCGAATATTGTGGCTCATAGCCTCCAATATGTATCGAGGAGAGGAGATCTTCCAAGCCCCTGAGGAACTCGGATATCACCGGGTGTTTGCTTATGGGTAGAACTTGCGCAGGTGTTGGACGTTCCAGGAATTTGGGATGTCCTGGCCCTCGGGGCATTGTAGTCGATACGACCCTGGCCGTGTGACCTGCTTGACGACGAACGGGCCCTCCCACCTTGAATTGAGTTTGTGTAGGCCAGATTCGTCCTGGATACGACGTAAGACCAGGTCGCCAACGCTGAATGACCGCTCCTTGACGTTGCGATCATGGTATCGGCGGATCCCCTGCAGGTACCTGGCTGACTGGACAAGAGTGGTGCAACGAGCTTCTTCCATAGAATCGAGCTCTAACTGCCTCGCTTCGTCCGCCTCGCCTTCATTGTACATTTCAACCCTTGGGGACTTCCACATGATATCGGCTGGTAAAATGGCTTCTGATCCATATACAAGGAAGAAAGGTGTTTGGCCTGTGGCTTTGGACGGCTGAGTCCGAAGCCCCCAGACTACATGCGGCAGCTCGTGTACCCATTTGCCTCCCTTCTTGCTGTTTTCATCATATAGTCGCTTCTTGAGACCGTCGATTATCAAGCCGTTCGCCCGTTCGACTTGTCCATTGGCCCGCGGGTGTGCAACTGAGACATATTTGACTTCGATGCAAGCGTTCTCGCAGAATTCCCAGAAATGGTTGGCTGTGAAATTTGACCCCAAGTCCGTGATGATAGTGTTGGGGAAGCCGAACCGGTGCAAAATATCTAAGATGAAGTCAACAACCCGGTCTGGCGTGAGCTTGGCGATTGGCTTGTACTCGATCCATTTCGTAAACTTGTCGATAGCCACCAGAACATGTGTAAAACCGCCTGGCGCCGTCGTGAAGGGCTCGATCATGTCGAGACTCCAACAAGCAAAGGGCCATGATGGCGGTATAGTGATGAGGCTATGGGCAGGAACATGGGTCTGTTTGCCGAAGAATTGGCAATTTGGGCACCTGCGCACGAGATCCTCCGCGTCGGTGACTGCAGTGGGCCACCAGAAGCCGGCCCTGTATGCTTTCCCGACCAGCGTTCTTGACGCCGCATGGTTGCCGCAGACGCCTTCGTGGATCTCCCGTAGTATGTCGTACCCATCTTCCTTCGTGACGCACTTCATAAGAACTCCTGACCGAGCGCCACGCCTGTAGAGCTTGCTGTTGACCAGGACGAAGCCCTTGCTTCTTCTTAAGACGCGCATCGCTTCCGCACTCTTAGCGTCAATTCCCGCTGGTAGCCGTTGGTCTTGAATGAAGTCGATGAAAGCCGCTCGCCAGTCCTCCCCCAGCATCAGAACCTCTCGATCGGGTTGTTGGGAACCCGAGTCGATGGTTACTTGCGGAGAAGGCTTGATGGATGGCTGATCAAGTTCCTGGACGAAGACTCCCGGTGGGACTTGAGCGCGCGTTGATCCTAACTTGGACAGGATATCCGCGCCAACATTGTGCTCCCGTAGCACATGGTGAAACTCCAAGCCAGAAAACTTGCTTTCCAGCTTGCGCACTTCCTGGACGTATGCATCCATTGTCTCCTTGTTGCAGTCCCACTCCTTATTAACCTGCTGAACAACAAGAAGAGAATCGCCATACACAAGTAATCGCTTGATCCCTAGTGATATCGCCAAACGAAGCCCGTGAAGCAAGGCTTCATACTCGGCTTCATTATTGGATACGTTCCATAGGATCTGAAGGACGTACTTCAATTGTTCGCCTCGTGGGGAGATAAGCAAGACACCAGCGCCCCCGCCGTCGAGCTTGAGGGACCCATCAAAATACATGGTCCAGTGCTCTGGCTTGTCCACTGGAGTTGGGACTTGATTCTCCCTCCATTCAGCCACGAAGTCGACTAGAGCCTGTGACTTGATTGCAGTGCGTGGCTTGAAGTCGATTGACAAAGCCCCCAGTTCCACTGCCCACTTAGATATGCGTCCCATGGCATCTTGATTATGGAGAATATACGCCAGCGGGAAGTCCGTAATCACAGTGATTTTGTACTCGTCGAAGTAATGGCGCAACTTTCTTGACGTGATTAAAATTGCGTATAAGAGCTTTTGAACGGCTGGATACCGTACCTTTGACTCGGAGAGGACTTCGCTGACGAAGTAGACAGGCCTCTGCACTCCAAACGCATGGCCTTCTTTGCCTCGCTCGAGTACAATGGCACTGTTGACAACATGGGTTGTCGCCGCGATATAGAGTAGTAGGTCCTCCTCCGGTAGTGGAGCTGTAAGGATCGAAGGCGACTGAAGGTGAATTTTCAGGTCTTGTAGAGCTCGCTCGGCCTCCTCCGTCCATTGAAACTTGTCTTGGCGTTTTAGGAGCTTGAAGAAAGGTAGTCCTCTCTCCCCGAGTCGGGAGATGAACCTGTTCAGGGCCGCCATACAACCTGTCAGCTTCTGCACATCCTTGATTGTGGCCGGAGCCTCCATATCAGTGATGGCCGTGATCTTGACAGGGTTGGCCTCGATGCCCCAGTTGCTGACGATGAACCCGAGCAATTTCCCGGAAGGTACTCCAAAAACTCACTTGGTGGGATTGAGTTTCCACCGATATCTGCGTAGACTGCTAAATGTTTCTTCCAAATCTTCGATCAAGTTATCGGAATCCCTGGTCTTGATGACCACGTCATCCACATAAGCCTCAACATTCCGGTGTAGCTGATCCGCGAAACACATCTGGATCGCACGTTGGTATGTTGCCCCTGCATTCTTCAACCCAAAGGACATTGTTTTGTAGGCGTAAGTCCCGTACGGGGTGATGAATGCAGTCTTGATTTGGTCCTCCTCCTTGAGCGCAATCTGATGATACCCTGAGTAACAATCAAGAAAACAAAGAAGGACACACCCAGCCGTCGAATCGACGACTTGGTCAATGCGCGGCAGCCCAAAATGATCTTTTGGGCAATGCTTGTTGAGATCGGTGTAGTCGACACACATTCTCCATTCATTGTTCTTTTTCTTTACAAGGACGGGATTCGCTACCCACTCTGGATGAATTACTTCTTTAATGAATCCAGCCGCGAGGAGTTTAGCGATCTCTCATTTAGTGGCCTCACGCTTGTCGTGAGCAAACCTCCGGAGGCGTTGCTTTTTGGGCATGGCCTTCGGGTCTACATTCAAAGCATGCTCGATCAACTCCCTGGGCACCCCTGGCATGTCCGCAGGTTTCCATGCGAATATGTCTCGGTTAGCCCGAAAAAAGCTGACGAGCGTGAGTTCCTATTTGTCGCCTAAGCCCGTGCCAATGACGGCGGTCTTAGATGGATCTCCCTCCTGGAGCTGGATCGTCTTGAGGGCCACGCCATCAGTCGACTGGATGCTCGACTTGCTGGCCTTCTTGGAGGGAATTTCGAGCCCAGACTGGGAAAGCTGCTGTGCGGCCGCGAGTACTTCTCCCGAAGCATCTGGCACACGAGTAGTCGAAGCATATTGGATCGCCTCCTGGTTGCAGTCGTATGACTTCTTCAAGTCACCACGGAGGGTGAGCACTCCACCGAGTCCTGGCATCTTAAGAAGCAGATAAACATAGTGCGGCACTGCCATGAACTTAGCTAGTGCCGGACGACCCAATATTGCATGGTAAGAGGAATCAAAAGTAGCCACCTCAAACTTGATGAACTCGGTACGATAGTTCTCCCCCGTGCCAAAGGTGACTGGGAGGACCACCGTGCCAAGCGGATGCGCCGCATTACCTGGGACGATCCCGTAAAAGGGAGACTTGCTGGGCACCAGCATATCCTTGAAATCCAGGCTCATCTTCTTCAGAGTACTGACGAAGATGAGATTGAGCCTGCTTCCGCCATCGATGAGGACCTTGGTAAGCTTGACCTCTGCCACCACAGGATCCAGGACCAAGGGGAACTTACCGGGCTCCGAGAAGCTCGTCCACTGATCGTCGCGAGAGAACGAGATGGGGACCTCCGACCAACGGAGTGGCCGTGGTACCGCCGGCTCGATGGACAAGATCTCCCGAAGAAGCAGCTTCCGGTCCCTCCTGGAACCGAAATCCTCATCTCCGCCGAAGATAACGTTGATGACCTTCGAGGCATCCTGAAACTTTGGATTACGCCCCTGGTCATCGTGATCGTCATCCTCGGGTTCTTTGTCAGCAGGCTTCTTATTCTTCTTTCCACCACCGGTGTTGCTGAACGTCCTCCGAAGGTGGTAGCAGCCAATGGCGGCATGGCTGGCGCCCGGATGCCATGGGCACTTCTTCTGCAGGAGTTTCTCGAATTCCTCCTGCGTCGTCGACTTCTTGCCCCGCGAAGGACGATCGATAGCCGCGATAACACTATCTGGCTTTCGTTTTTGGAGTGAACCCGAAAAGTCCCGCTAGCTTGTGTCGTTGCGATTGTCGTTTGGGCGCCGCAGATTGTTATCTTGGCGCCGCGGGAACCGCTCCCGCATCTTCTCCTCTTGTTCAGACCAATCGTGCATCATGTCACGAAGGCCCGCAACAGTCTTTGGCCTGTTCCGCCCGAAATCCCTGTAGATGCCGGGGTCGGTGATGCCGTTGTAGAAACAGTCGATGATGTCTTCTTCCGAGATGTTCGCGATGGTGGCGCGAACATCGAAGAAGCAACGCGTGTAGGACCGCAGGAGCTCGTTGCGTTCTTGCTTGCACTGGGCAAGATCATGTCGAGTACCTGCACGAGCAATCGCCCCCTGGAAATTGTCGATGAAGACTTTCTTAAGCCGTTCCCAGGAGTCGATGGAGTTGCTGCCGAGGCTCTCCAGCCAAGTGAGCGGCGCAGGATCCAAAGCCATCGGGAAGTAGACGACTTTGGTGATATTTGAGCCCCCTGCTACCTCAATGGCCGTGGAGTAGCAACGGAGCCACTGCTGAGGGGCTTGCTTGCCGTCGTACTTGGTGATGCCGATCGGCTTGAAGCCCTCTGGGTACTTGTAGCTGCTGAAACGAGCAGAAAAAGCAGGAAATCGATCGCTACAGTCAGTACCTTCATTCTCGACTTCTTCACGGGTCTTGCGCCTGGAAGAAATCACGGTGCGCGCATCGCGGCCTTCATTGATGTGTTGGCGCAGATCCTCCGGAGGGAGTCGATGATGGGCTTGTCGTGGCTGACCCCCTTGCGGTGGCTGCTGCCTCCCGGCAGGGGTCTGGCTCCCGCAAGCGTTGTCGTTGCTGGGTTGACGTCGAGGACGGCCGCCAGCCGTTCGGCTGTGGGCCTGACTTCGACTCTCGCCCACGCGCTCCTCCCTGATGGTAGGCGCCGGGTTGTGTTGATCCAACTGGATCCAAGCCCTCTGCGCGTACAGGAGTGCTTGACGTACCTCCGGGTCATGGCTGCGCTCGAGGATGGCCGTAACCCTGGCGATGTTGGCCACCGGAGTCCGAAAACCCCGTTCGCTGACGGCGGCGAACTCAGGATCAAGCTCGCGATGCATAGATCGCCTACGCTCGTTGGCCCTCCTCCGCCGGATTGTGCGGGCCCTGTTTCTGGCCCTCCGTGCTTCACGATCAGCGTCGTTCTCGTCACCGACGTTGGCTGTGATCTCATCCTCGGAGATCGCTTCAAAATTGTCGATGAGAAAATCCCCACCGACCTCGCCTTCTTCGGCCATCAGCACCTGGCGGGAGGAAAGCTCGTGAGAACCTTCGTCGACTAGTTCAGTCGTCCCCTCCGCCGCGGTGGCCAACGGCCTGCCTTCTTGAAAAGGCAAGGGCTCGAGGTGAGCCACGAGTCGACCCTCTGCCTCGAGTGGTTTGGGGAGCATCACGCCCCTCCAGTGCACCACGTGCCCCTCCGGCAAGGAGGTGACCACTAGATCACCGGTACCGGAACAACCCGAAGCCCCCCGACACGCGGTGGCTTCAAGCTTTCCGATCTGGAGTAACAAGTCCAGGTCCTTCTCAAACATGGAGAGGGACCCGAAGGCGTTGGCCTCCTGAAGACCAGTGGCCGATTCGCACAAACCGAGCTGAGATCGGCTATACGAATCCCTAGATTGGAACAAGTCCAAACCAGGGGGAGTTGCCGCAACACCAGAAGAAGTCGAGGCTGACGCGGACTCCACCTTGACCTGTGCTGCGGGAGCATGGAGTGACAAGTTGTCGAGGTCGTCGACGAACTTGTCGGGGTCGCTGCGGAAATCCGTAGCGGAGGTCTTTGGCTTCATGTCGACGAGGAATCGCCGGAAACTGCCCGCACCATCTGCGATGCAGACCCATGAATCAAAAACAAACGTCGTGCCCTGAGAGGGAACTGACCTGACGAATCTGAACGATGCCATCGAGCTCGCCGGTGGATCTTCGACGCGACCCCCTACCTGGCGCGCCAGCTGTCGGTGTTTAACCGGCTGCCCACCGAGGGATATGCCCAAGGTGGTAAGTTTTGGGTGAGAGGACGCCAAGATCAGGAACTCGAAGGTGCAAGGAACACAAGACTTAGACAGGTTCGGGCCGCACGGAGCGTAACACCCTACGTCCTGTATGGTTTGTATTGCCTTCTGTATAGAATGACCTAATGATCTTCTATTTCGAGGGGGTCCCCGACCTCCCTTATATATCCGAGAGGCCAGGGTTACAAAGATGCTAACCAACCTCCGCCGAGGAATCATACCAGAGCATATCTCGAGTAGATCCTCCCCGTGTTGGTTAGCTCCATCTCCTATTTAAATGGGACAAATAAAAGATAAACAAAATGAATAAGAGATAAGACGAACTTAATCTCTTAAACCTCCGTAGACTACGCTACATGCCCAGCCCGGTAGCCCCGGGTCTGACACCATGTCATCATCATCAAGACTTGAACTATCGCTATCATTGTCACTTGATGAGGATTCTTGCACTATTTTCTTGCTCTTCTCCTTCTTGTTTGCCTTGAGGGCAATGTCTTGCTCTTTTGAGGTTGAGGTTCCCCTAGACAAGCTCTTCACATATTTGGCTTCACTTTCCATCATCTCATGGTTGATGATCTTGCCAAGTACTTCTTCCGGTGTCATCTTCTTGTAGTTGGGACTCTCCCTTATCAAGGTACATAGGGTTATGTTCCTTACCGAAAAAGCCCTTATCATCCTCTTGACCACTTCATGGTCGGTCCACTTCTTGCTTCCAAGACTCCTCACTTGATTGATCATCTTCTTGAGCCTTGTGTACATCTCTTGGGGGGTTTCATCATCCAACATGGCAAACCTCCCAAGTTCTCCTTCAATCATCTCAATTCTTGCTTTTCGAATGGTCTTGGTGCCTTCATGTGCCACTTTGAGAGTATCCCATATCTCCTTTGCACTTTGCAATCCATCCACTTTATCAAATTCCTCTCTACTCAAGGATGAAAGGAGGATGGTTGCGGCTTGAGCATTGCGGTGGAACAATTGTTGCATAGTTGGTCCAAAGCTTTCATCATCACTATCCGGCTGCTCAATACCTACACAAACAATCTCCCAAAGACTAGGGTGAAGAGAAAACAAATGCCATCTCATGTTAGTCCTCCATTGAGAGTAGTTAGTTCCATCAAAGTGTGGGGGTTTTCCAAGAGAAACGGAAAGAAAATTGTTGTTGGAACTCATGTTATCATAGTTAAACGGAGTGCGAGAGTAGTTAGAAGTAACTGATTTCTTCTTCTTTCTTCTCTTGATGTAGATGGACCCTTCATCACTACTTGATGTTGAGGATGAAGATGACTCAATCACTATCCTCTTGTTCTTGCTCTTGCTCTTACTCTTTTTCTTGTGATCTCCACTCTTCTTGGAGCAATCGGATACATCAAACTTGGCGTTGTCGTCTTCCTTGTGCATCTCATCTTCTTTGCCTTTGTTCTTCTCAAGACTCTTATGTGAATCTTCTCCGGCCATGATCTCCTCGAGTTGTTAGACTCAAATTTGAGGAACCTTGCTCTGATACCACTTGAAAGTACGCCTAGAGGGGGAGTGAATAGGCGTTCGTCGCTTAAAACCTGCACACAGAAAACTCAGCCCGAGGCTGCCTGGCGGACTGTCCGCTGGGAGTGTCCGCTGGGCACTTCCAACGTCCGCTGGGAGGTCTCGGGAATGGAATGCAATCTTTCGAAGAATAAAACTTGTATACCAAAATCCACTTGAATAAAAAGATTCTAAAATAAGTGAGGAACACTAAATGCGGAAGCAATCTAGCTCAAAGTAAGTACACAAGTAGATCAGGCAAGGATACTAAACGAAGGTAGGAATAACAAAAACACTAGAATGAAATAAGATAATCAAGCACAAGAGACACACCACAAAGGACCGAATCCACTCAAGGATTCTACGTCCCCGTTGAGGAGTCCACAAAGGACCGGGTTTCTCTCAACCCTTTCCTCTCTCAAGCAACCACAAAGGTCAAACTTGAGCTTTTCACAAGCAACAAGGGTAATACAAACTTCTCAATCCAACCACACCACGAGTTGGTTGTTCTTGAGCACCTCTAACCGTCTAGGAGCCAAATTCCAAGGGTAATAGATGTGGAAAGCGATGGAGAGTGCCAAGAGTTGCCCAAGAGAGGTGATTCTCTTGGGGAGAACTTGAATCTTGCTTGGCTCTTACTCAAACCAAACCCTAGACCAAAGATTTAGAGTGGAGAAGCTAGGGTTTCACTTTGAGAAGCTTTGGAGTGCTTAGAATATGCTTGAGACTCGATTTCACTGGTTGGGCAACTGTTTTTTTGCGTTTGGGGGTCGTGGGGTATAAATATCACCTCACTGGAAACTAGCCGTTAGGCTGATTTCCAGTGACCTGGCGGACTGTCCGCTAGGAGCTCTCGGATTTGCATAAATTCCTATAGAGCTTACTTTCCGGATTTGATTTATTGGTTATCTTCCACACACTTTCCACATCCCCCTTGATAGTACGGTATACCTAAACTCAAGAAAATATAAAACAAATAAATTTCTCCGCTTGCAACTCTCTTCTTGATCCGGTACCGTTCTCCAACTTTGAATAGTCGTCAAGATTCACTCCTTTTCTTTTCTCCTTTTTGGTTTCTTTGACCCCTGCTCATTGTACTCAATTGAAACATTAGATACTCATTTAGGTTGTTATTAATCATCAAAATAGGTCATTAGGCCTAGACTGTTCAATAAAACTTGCACTAAAAGACAAATTAGGAAATGACAAAACAGTAATAGCTTAATTACCAGACAGGTGCAAGGTACTCTCTGCGGAAGTTCGGCAATTTCTAGGTTCTTAACAAACCGACCAATTTGATCCGAGATCCTTTCTGTAAAGAACAGTAGGAAACCACAAAGAAAAGTATGTTATTGTATAACAGTTGTATAACTCAAAACTAAACTAGAGATACAACCAATGGACTTAAACAAATACATGGTTACAAAAAGAAAATAGACAACAAACAAAGTGATCAATTCACCACCTTATCACAGAACAAGATAATACTTCAGATCTACAATACTGCAGTAAAATTGCAAGCAGATGAAATTTGTTTTCACATGGCAAAACCTGCATCATAAAAATCAAACCAATAAGGTTTCAGAATGGAAATAGGTAACAAAATTGAACTTGCTCATTAAAAATGGATTATTAACAAAAGAAATATTCACAATGCACCATTATAGATAGTACTGTAAGCAGGAAAAAAAATGAAATAGGACTAATCACAGTGCACCATTATAGATAGTACTGTAAGCAGGAAAAAATGAAATAGGACTTGTCAGCACTTAAGTACCATATCTACAATAATCAAACGAATTAACCAATGAATGAATCTAACAGAACTGGTATAGTTACACAGGACATAGAAACGTAAGGAAAACGAAATCTAACAGAACTGGTATACAAAGGCGAAATGGAACATAATAAAAATGAAACTCTATAACCATAATAATTAACTGAAACAGACAATGCATGTACATGGAAAGACAACAAAAAATGGTTTGTTTCAACACATCAACAAGCAGATACACACCGTGTCAGACCCGGGGCTACCGGGCTGGGCATGTAGCGTAGTCTACGGAGGCTTAAGAGATTAAGTTCGTCTTATCTCTTATTCATTTTGTTTATCTTTTATTTGTCCCGTTTAAATAGGAGATGGAGCTAACCAACACGGGGAGGATCTACTCGAGATATGCTCTGGTATGATTCCTCGGCGGAGGTTGGTTAGCATCTTTGTAACCCTGGCCTCTCGGATATATAAGGGAGGTCGGGGACCCCCTCGAAATAGAAGATCATTAGGTCATTCTATACAGAAGGCAATACAAACCATACAGGACGTAGGGTGTTACGCTCCGTGCGGCCCGAACCTGTCTAAGTCTTGTGTTCCTTGCACCTTCGAGTTCCTGATCTTGGCGTCCCCTCACCCAAAACTTACCACCTTGGGCATATCCCTCGGTGGGCAGCCGGTTAAACACCGACAGCTGGCGCGCCAGGTAGGGGGTCGCGTCGAAGATCCACCGGCGAGCTCGATGGCATCGTTCAGATTCGTCAGGTCAGTTCCCTCTCAGGGCACGACGTTTGTTTTTGGTTCATGGGTCTGCATCGCAGATGGTGCGGGCAGTTTGCGGCGATTCCTCGTCGACATGAAGCCAAAGACCTCCGCTGCGGATTTCCGCAGCGACCCCGACAAGTTCGTCGACGACCTCGACAACTTGTCGCTCCATGCTCCCGCAGCACAGGTCAAGGTGGAGTCCGCGTCAGCATCGACTTCTTCTGGTGTTGCGGCAACTCCCCCTGGTTTGGACTTGTTCCAATCTAGGGATTCGTATAGCCGATCTCAGCTCGGTTTGTGCGAATCGGCCACTGGTCTTCAGGAGGCCAACGCTTTCGGGTCCCTCTCCATGTTTGAGAAGGACCTGGACTTGTTACTCCAGATCGAAAAGCTTGAAGCCACCGCGTGTCGGGGGGCTTCGGGTTGTTCCGGTACCGGTGATCTAGTGGTCACCTCCTTGCCGGAGGGGCACGTGGTGCACTGGAGGGGCGTGATGCTCCCCAAACCACTCGAGGCAGAGGGTCGACTCGTGGCTCACCTCGAGCCCTTGCCTTTTCAAGAAGGCAGGCCGTTGGCCACCGCGACGGAGGAGGGGACGACTGAACTAGTCGACGAAGGTTCTCACGAGCTTTCCTCCCGCCAGGTGCTGATGGCCGAAGAAGGCGAGGTCGGTGGGGATTTTCTCATCGACAATTTTGAAGCAATCTCCGAGGATGAGATCACAGCCAACGTCGGTGACGAGAACGACGCTGATCGTGAAGCACGGAGGGCCAGAAACAGGGCCCGCACAATCCGGCGGAGGAGGGCCAACGAGCGTAGGCGATCTATGCATCGCGAGCTTGATCCTGAGTTCGCCGCCGTCAGCGAACGGGGTTTTCGGACTCCGGTGGCCAACATCGCCAGGGTTACGGCCATCCTCGAGCGCAGCCATGACCCGGAGGTACGTCAAGCACTCCTGTACGCGCAGAGGGCTTGGATCCAGTTGGATCAACACAACCCGGCGCCTACCATCAGGGAGGAGCGCGTGGGCGAGAGTCGAAGTCAGGCCCACAGCCGAACGGCTGGCGGCCGTCCTCGACGTCAACCCAGCAACGACAACGCTTGCGGGAGCCAGACCCCTGCCGGGAGGCAGCAGCCACCGCAAGGGGGTCAGCCACGACAAGCCCATCATCGACTCCCTCCGGAGGATCTGCGCCAACACATCAATGAAGGCCGCGATGCGCGCACCGTGATTTCTTCCAGGCGCAAGACCCGTGAAGAAGTCGAGAATGAAGGTACTGACTGTAGCGATCGATTTCCTGCTTTTTCTGCTCGTTTCAGCAGCTACAAGTACCCAGAGGGCTTCAAGCCGATCGGCATCACCAAGTACGACGGCAAGCAAGCCCCTCAGCAGTGGCTCCGTTGCTACTCCACGGCCATTGAGGTAGCAGGGGGCTCAAATATCACCAAAGTCGTCTACTTCCCGATGGCTTTGGATCCTGCGCCGCTCACTTGGCTGGAGAGCCTCGGCAGCAACTCCATCGACTCCTGGGAACGGCTTAAGAAAGTCTTCATCGACAATTTCCAGGGGGCGATTGCTCGTGCAGGTACTCGACATGATCTTGCCCAGTGCAAGCAAGAACGCAACGAGCTCCTGCGGTCCTACACGCGTTGCTTCTTCGACGTTCGCGCCACCATCGCGAACATCTCGGAAGAAGACATCATCGACTGTTTCTACAACGGCATCACCGACCCCGGCATCTACAGGGATTTCGGGCGGAACAGGCCAAAGACTGTTGCGGGCCTTCGTGACATGATGCACGATTGGTCTGAACAAGAGGAGAAGATGCGGGAGCGGTTCCCGCGGCGCCAAGATAACAATCTGCGGCGCCCAAACGACAATCGCAACGACACAAGCTAGCGGGACTTTTCGGGTTCACTCCAAAAACGAAAGCCAGATAGTGTTATCGCGGCTATCGATCGTCCTTCGCGGGGCAAGAAGTCGACGACGCAGGAGGAATTCGAGAAACTCCTGCAGAAGAAGTGCCCATGGCATCCGGGCGCCAGCCATGCCGCCATTGGCTGCTACCACCTTCGGAGGACGTTCAGCAACACCGGTGGTGGAAAGAAGAATAAGAAGCCTGCTGACAAAGAACCCGAGGATGACGATCACGATGACCAGGGGCGTAATCCAAAGTTTCAGGATGCCTCGAAGGTCATCAACGTTATCTTCGGCGGAGATGAGGATTTCGGTTCCAGGAGGGACCGGAAGCTGCTTCTTCGGGAGATCTTGTCCATCGAGCCGGCGGTACCACGGCCACTCCGTTGGTCGGAGGTCCCCATCTCGTTCTCTCGCGACGATCAGTGGACGAGCTTCTCGGAGCCCGGTAAGTTCCCCTTGGTCCTGGATCCTGTGGTGGCAGAGGTCAAGCTTACCAAGGTCCTCATCGATGGCGGAAGCGGGCTCAATCTTATCTTCGTCAGTACTCTGAAGAAGATGAGCCTGGATTTCAAGGATATGCTGGTGCCTAGCAAGTCTCCCTTTTACGGGATCGTCCCAGGTAATGTGGCGCATCCGCTTGGCACGGTGGTCCTCCCAGTCACCTTTGGCACGCGGGAGAACTATCGTACCGAGTTCATCAAGTTTGAGGTGGCTACTTTTGATTCCTCTTACCATGCAATATTGGGTCGTCCGGCACTAGCTAAGTTCATGGCAGTGCCGCACTATGTTTATCTGCTTCTTAAGATGCCAGGACTCGGTGGAGTGCTCACCCTCCGTGGCGACTTGAAGAAGTCATACGACTGCAACCAGGAGGCGATCCAATATGCTTCGACTACTCGTGTGCCAGATGCTTCGGGAGAAGTACTCGCGGCCGCACAGCAGCTTTCCCAGTCTGGGCTGGAAATTCCCTCCAAGAAGGCCAGCAAGTCGAGCATCCAGTCGACTGATGGCGTGGCCCTCAAGACGATCCAGCTCCAGGAGGGAGATCCATCTAAGACCGCCGTCATTGGCACGGGCTTAGGCGACAAATAGGAACTCGCGCTCGTCAGCTTTCTTCGGGCTAACCGAGACATATTCGCATGGAAACCTGCGGACATGCCAGGGGTGCCCAGGGAGTTGATCGAGCATGCTTTGAATGTAGACCCGAAGGCCATGCCCAAAAAGCAACGCCTCCGGAGGTTTGCTCACGACAAGCGTGAGGCCATTAAACGAGAGATCGCTAAACTCCTCGCGGCTGGATTCATTAAAGAAGTAATTCATCCAGAGTGGGTAGCGAATCCCGTCCTTGTAAAGAAAAAGAACAATGAATGGAGAATGTGTGTCGACTACACCGATCTCAACAAGCATTGCCCAAAAGATCATTTTGGGCTGCCGCGCATTGACCAAGTCGTCGATTCGACGGCTGGGTGTGTCCTTCTTTGTTTTCTTGATTGTTACTCAGGGTATCATCAGATTGCGCTCAAGGAGGAGGACCAAATCAAGACTGCATTCATCACCCCGTACGGGACTTACGCACGCGACCGAAGTCGCACTTTGTCCAACTCAGTTGATCCGCTCGACTGGCTAAAAACAGCACGTTGGAAAGGCTCGCATAAAGAGCCACCTCGACTACATCCTGAGTGGCTGCACTCAGAACAGTCATGTTTTTGCCAAAAAGAATGGTTAAAACGCGGCAATGACCGCACCTGCTCCTAACAAGCTCGATCCGTCCGCCCGGGTCCTACTTAGCTTACGGAGCACGCTCATAAGCAGGAGCGATTTTCGACTACACTCAGAGTCGCCGCACTCGAGCTAGTCCTAATTTCTTGCCCTACGCACGGCAATCCCGCGACGACGCTCGCGTTCTTTCCTAACGAGCTTAGGCCTACAATTTCGGGTTGTGGACCACTTGTTAGATGAGTTCCTACACGGAGCTATGGCTACCTTCAGGGTCGTTGCACCCCGGGGTAGTGTCTACTACTTGCGCCTTGTAAGCCTGGGCATTCGCTCAGCATAGACACACACACACACACAAGTAGAGACATCGAAATAAACATATATACTAGAGAACGATTACTTGTTTCTCACACCCTAATCCTGCAGTACACTGTGTACAATCTGTTCTGCTACAGGTTGGGCTTCGCGCAGGTACTCTTCAAAACGCTCGTCCGAGCAGTCCGCCGCCATCCCCTGCGCAAAAATACCTAACTGCGCATTCGGCACGAAGGACTTTACATATGCGAGGGCGTTGCTCACGCATGCGACTGGAGCTTCGGATAAGAACTTGAGCATTTTCTTCGGGGCTTCACGGAGTTGCCCCAGCAGGGGCCGCGGGCCTGCCTCGCCTTCTTCTGGCGGGTCCACCATGTCCACCAGTTCCTGGGCGGCCCCCTGGAGGTCCCCCAGCTCCTTGCGCTACTGCTCGTCCCTCTCGCCCAGCGCTTTGACTTGCTGAAGGCAGTCGACGAACTGACGTTCAGTGTCATCGATCACCTTCTGCAGCCTTTCGACTTCATCTGTACGACGATACAACATATTCTTCACGTCAGTAAGCAGCTCCTCTTTGTGTTTTATTATTTTCCTAAGCTCTGTGGTGAAGATGTTTCAGCAAGCAAGTGAAATCACTAAGGAAAAGTACTCGAGCGAAGCAGGGGCCTACCTTGGTGCGCCTTCTTCTCTGCCTTGAGCTGCTCCTGGTACTCTGCTTGTTACTCCTTGATCCGCTGTTGGAGCTCGGAGTTGGCCTCTTCAAGGTTCTTCAGGTCATTCTTGAGCAGCCAGGTCTCTCGAGTCCTTTCTTGCTTCAGCATATCAAGCTCGCGCTGTAGGTAGCAATTCTTCGTCTTCTCCTCGGAGATGCGCTTGTGCAGGGCACCTAACTCCCGCGCGTCACTCACAACCGCGCGGAGTTTCTCCGACTTCTTCTGGGATTTGGTAATCACATGCTGCGCCAAAGGAGGAGAATGAGTCCTAAACAACCCACCAATGCGCACACCTGGGACTTTACCCGAGTACTACCATGGAGAAGTCGTATAGCTCCTTGAAGGTGCTCTTGAAGGTCTTCAGGTTCTCGGCCGTCAGCAGAAGGTCATCCACCAGGTCGGTGGTGATGATGTTCTGGTACCCTGGCCCGGTCCTTAGCACCTCACGGGGACTCCCCGAGGGCCCGGCGGCATCTCCGGACGGCGGCGGCTGGACACCTGCAAGCGTACGAAGTGATCACCACATTGTCCCCGGACCCTGGCATCAAGCCGCGGGCGGGTAAGCGCGTACCTGTGCCACCGGTAGGAGCGGCACCAGGGGCCACGACTTGTTCCTCGCCACTGGGCCCGGCTCCCTCTTGCTGGGACCCGGGAGGCGGCAAGTCGGGGAGCCCCGCATCCGCTTCAGGGGCCACCTCTGTGGGTACGGGCCCCCCAGGCGCCGAGGGCTCGGGGGCTGCTGCAGCTGAGGCAGGCGCCGCAGCCCTGCCCGGTTCCAGCTGGAGTTGCACCGCACTCGCAGCGCTGGCGACATCGACAACATGGTTATCCACGCGGGCACGGTCAAGCTTTTCAAGCGATTGAAGCAAAACTTACAGTGTCGACTTCTTCTTGGCAGCCTTCTTCACTCGCCAGGCCCGCCGAGGAACGCTCGTCGCCAATGGCGGGGCCTGGTCGGCTGACGGAGGGGTCCCCGCCACGGCAATTGTCACCACCGCGGCGTCGGAGGAGCCTGTCTCCACCCTTTCGGGTTCAGATCCGGGTGGCAGGGCAGGAAGACTGGAAGGGGGCACTGTTAGTATTCGGCATCATTAGAACTTTGTAACTGGCCAACACAGTAACTCCGTACCTGGAGGACTCGACCTCTTCGGCCTTGCGTTTGCGCGTCTGCCGCTGGCCCTTCGGCACCGGTGGCAGAGCGCCGGCCAACTCCAAGCTCTGGTCGGAGGAGCTCTCCCGGCGCCCCCCTCCTCCGGTCCCTTCACTCGCCGGCGAGTCCACGCACTCGGAGGACTCGCCGCTGCCTTGAACCGCAGCAGGGCGAGTTGTCTTGGCGGCGACAGCGGCAGCCGGGCGCGGTCCTTCTTCGGCTTCTTCCCCCACCTGCGGGCTCACGCATTCAGCGGACTCGTTGCGGCTTTGCGCCGCAGCAAGGCGAGCCTTTTAGGCGGCCGTGACCGCAGAAGGGAGGAGGTGATACGCCCGGGGGAGGTCTGGCTGCGGCGGGTAGCTGCAGTACAGCTCCGAGTGCCCCTGCAGTAAATCTTACAGTTTAGTACCGGCACAGTAGCAGAATTCTTCAGTGAAAGAAGTCGAATACTCACCGGCGGGGGCGGATTTTGTGCGGAGAACAAGGTGGGCGCGTACGGCACGGCGTTCACGTCTAGCAGCACCCGCTGAACTCGCTGGAGCGCGACTTCGTCTGGCACCTCTTCTGTGCACATGCGAGAAGGGTCAGCGGGGCCGGTGTACTCGAAGCCCAGATTACATCGCTGCTGGATGGGTTGGACGCGGCGCTTGTAAAACGAGAACATGACGGAGGTGCCGGTCACTCCCTCCTTCTTCTGCGCCTCGATGGCCTCCAGCAGTTCTCTGACCTGGATCATTTCCATGCCACGGGGTTCAAGGATCCATTCCCCCCTCACCACTGGTGGTTTGCTCGACTTCATCGGAAGTTGTGGAGCATGGTTCTCGATATAAAACCATTGGTTTTTCCACCCAGGAAGGTTTGAGGGGAATTTGTACGAAAGGTATTTCTCGCCGGTCTGTTGACGTAGTTGGATGCCGGCGCCCCCTATTACGGCAAGTTTGTTCGTGGTTGGCTGGGGCTTGACGCGGAAGAGATAGCGGAATAGATCCCAGTGGGGTTCAATTCTGAGGAATGCTTCACAGAAATGGATGAATATGGAAATATGGCAAATGGAATTAGGGTTGAGGTGATGGAGCTCAACCCGTAATAATAAAGCAGGCCACGAAAGAAGGAACAAGTGGGGAGGGCCAATCCCCGTTCGGCAAAATGGAAGAATGTGACGATTTCGTCGACATTCTCCATGGGGAAAGGTTCACGGAAAGAGGGGCGCCAGTTAACAAGGTTTTTCTCTTGCAGCAACCCCTCGGAAACCAGTTTGTTCAGATTGTTCAGGGAGCACTTACTGTGTGTCCATTCCTCGGCTGATGTTTCCGCTGTTTTCTTCTTCCCCTCGATCTCCGACTTCTTGGGCGCCATCTCCAATGCGCTAGCCATGAGATGCTCGGGGGCTGCGGGGGAGGGGCGGGGAGGTTGGAGCAGGGAGATCCCTTTGGGGGTTTGGCGGCGGCGCTTGGCTCAGATTGGGGTTTTTGGCGGCTTTTGGTGGAATGTGGACTGAAAGCACAATTTTCCCTCCTACGGCCGCGGGGTTAAGTAACCTGCGGGATGGGGAAAAGTTACTGTTCAGAAGACCAAGAGTCGTTTTGGGGAATATTCCGAAGGTGAGGGGTCACTTGGTGGTCTGATTAGATTGAATATTTGATTAATCATTTTTTCAGGGCTAATTAGCCCGAAAGAAGGGGTTTTTCGAATCTTTGGTCTAATTGCATCATTTGTACCATCACTTTGGTCTCTCCTTACAGTGTCATTGTTTAGCCTGTATGCCACGATTTTTTGGACCCTTATCTCCAATTTCGTGGGATTTGGATTCAAGGCTCGGGGGCTGCGGGGTACGTGGCATCGACTACTTATTTTTCAAGTTTCTTTGAAGGATAAGGAGGATTACAAATTAATGGGACCCTCAGCCTGATTTTCCGATTCAACCTGAGGTTCGGGGGCTACTCCATATGGAGTGCGATTTTTCAATCGCACACCATAACATAACTAAAATTCAGGGCATGAGCACCTCATAGCTTCGATGCGGCCAAGGAAGTACTCGAAGCAGGGTTTCAAGACGAAGCTTCAGAAGAAGTCGAAGACTGCTTTGAAAGTACTCGATAAGCCTGCAGTACTCAGCTACGAAGAGCTCGGGGGCTTGTCAGACCCGGGGCTACCGGGCTGGGCATCTAGCGTAGTCTACGGAGGTTTAAGAGATTAAGTTCGTCTTATCTCTTATTCATTTTGTTTATCTTTTATTTATCCCGTTTAAATAGGAGATGGAGCTAACCAACATGGGGAGGATCTACTCGAGATATGCTCTGGTATGATTCCTCGGCGGAGGTTGGTTAGCATCTTTGTAACCCTGGCCTCTCGGATATATAAGGGAGGTCGGGGACCCCCTCGAAACAGAAGATCATTAGGTCATTCTATACAGAAGGCAATACAAACCATACAGGACGTAGGGTGTTACGCTCCGTGCGGCCCGAACCTGTCTAAGTCTTGTGTTCCTTGCACCTTCGAGTTCCTGATCTTGGCGTCCCCTCACCCAAAACTTACCACCTTGGGCATATCCCTCGGTGGGCAGCCGGTTAAACACCAACACACCGTACGAAAATAGGAATCACTTACAGTTAGATCCGACCGAACAAGTATTCGCTAGCTAACCTAAGATTATTAGTACGAATAGAGAATTGAGAAGGAAGCAAAACTAGATCTGGTCAAGAATGGAACTACCAAAAACAAATCCGCTCGGAGCTGCTAAATGCTAACCGGTTGCAGTACGGCAGCGTGATCCTGAGTATACAGGAGGGGGGGGGGACAGCCGACACGGTAGACCACAAAACCATTAGCAAAGTCAAGGGTGGCGGCGGCGGGGGCAGAGACGCCATCGGCCTGCGGTGACAGCGGTGATGACATCCCCAACAAAGCGATAAGAAGGAAAGGAGGTAGGCAAGGAGGAAGGAAGGAGGCAGAAAAGGAGAAGGCGGCGGGCAGAGCCGCGATGGCAGTAGTGACGAAAGGAGGAAGGGAGGTAAAGCAGGAGTGAGGAAGAAGGAAGGAACAAGAAGTACAACATTGTAAGAAGTGACGCCGGCAGGGAAGCGACGACGACAGCGAGGCAACGACGGGAGCTGGAGAACGCGGCAGCGGCGCAAGAAGAGGAAGCGTTGGTGGAAGAGATGGCAAGAAAGGAGCAGAAGAGGGGAAGGGAGAGACCAGGCTACCAAAGGGATAAGATCCACGGGCGCACGGTACATCGCGAGAAGCTTCCAGACTATGAAATGGCAGCACGCGCCGGTGGGAAGGCTTAAGGCTATCTCCAACGGGAGACTCTGAACCGTTCTCTACTGTGGCAGAACCAACCTGAATTACACGGGCTCAAGTACGCGAGTCCTCTCTTGAGGGCTACCTCATGTTTCAAACGGTATAATACTATTGGCCTGTCGGGTAACGTCCCGATAAACCACCGAACGCAGGATCCAACAAGGTACCTCACACGAAGGTGAGTCCAGAGATATAAAAGCCATTACATTTTACATCACAGGCAGGTATATTACAAAAGTATACAAAATATCATCAGTTCCCAGTGAAGGGAGATTATTACAGAACAGGTTCTAGTTTTAAGTTAAAACAGCGGAGTTTAAAAGCGTAAATATTGTACACGTCGTTATTACAGATATCATGCTAGCCCTGGCATGATATCACTCGGCGGAATTTGTGTTGGCCGGGGATGAATCCCACTCCATGGACCAACCATCAGGTAGGGGGTAGGGCCATGGTGTAATGAATGCTGGCTCATCAGGGGGATTACCTGAAGTAAATCAACAAAAGCAAGGCTGAGTATACTAATACTCAGCAAGACTTACCCGCTCATGGTATACTTAGCCATGTAACTAGACTTATGCAGGCTTTTCAGGTTTTGGGTAGAGTTTTCAGCTGAAAACCAACAAAAGAGTAGATCCTTATTTTTAATTTTTAGCTTTCAAATTCTAGTTGATTAACCATTCCAGGTGAGCACCTATAATTACTCAAACATGGTAGAACCTTTATTCAAACATCATCTTTGATAATCACAAAGTTGCTCTTGTTACTCTATGTGGTAAAGGAATCAAGTAGTCTCAACCATCGTGAGAAGCGGATGATTCTGAATCGAATTCAACCTTGCAAGGGTAAACCTAACACACATGCTTGGAATACCAAAGGGTTGTTCCGAAGCAACCGTTTGCCTTTCATTCCGACTCGTGGATCAGATCCACCACAAGCGACTGCAGGATCATACGCACTTCCAAAGTGCAGGATGTACGTCTGTAGCGCGACTACAAAACCCGTACTCCTGGTTGCCCAGCAACACGTATTCCTACACGTCGAACAAAGTAACCAAAAGAAGCAAATACATGTGGTGGGGGGTATGTCCACTCCTCGGGCCGATTGGTTACTAGGCTTACCGCTTACCATATTTCACGGCATGTGGCTAGTACTTTTAAACGCTTAACCACCGCTACCACACACTGCGACCTTATCAAGTTCCACAACACAGACGGGGTATCATCTCAACCATGATACCTCAAAAAAAAAAACTCCCGTCCGTCATCCTTATAGTGATAACAGGAATGCAAACATTACAATTCCTATGTCGCGCGAGTGACAGGAAATCACTCGACTTCTACCGGTCCTATAAGCAGAGCAGCTATTCGGACTCAAGTTCTAGTGTTCAATACATTGGTTCCTGGAATTATGCAACTAAGGTTTTCAAACAATTCCTAAGAACTTAATGCATAAAGATATATATACATAGTATAGTTTGCAGTGTAATAAAGTAGGGGTTATGTCCGGGGCTTGCCTTCTTGCGTCGGATTGGGAGTGGTAGGGTCAAAGTTATCCGAACTTTGGTTCGGAGCTTCAGTTAAACCTTCGACGATGTTCCCGGGATCTTCAGCGGATTCTACTCCTTGTTCCAGAACCAGCTCGTAGTCACCGTCAGCGAGAGCGGTCGAGTCTACATGAGATGCATAGTTACAAGTTATGGAATGCATATACTTTTATGTTATTTCACAATAAAGTTGCAATCCAACTAAAAGAATGTTACATTTCAATAAACAACCTAACTACCCTGCACTGGGCAGTCATTTATCGAGTATTAACTAAATTAACTAGTCACGTTAAGCAACAGGGTGGGTTACCCTAAACATCCAACTAACTACATTAGGTAGCATAGCTGGTTGCCATAAGCAACAACTAAACACAATTAGAAATTTCCATTTATTTTATTAATTAAACATTGTAATTAACCTTAGGTTATTATTTAATTATAACCAACTATGAATTAATTAAGCAAATCTTAAATTAGGAAAAATAAATTAATACTTATGAAAATTATCCTAAATGGGTTTAATTGAAATAACATTACTCTAAATATTTATGCAATAGATAATTAGAACAATTCACATAATTAAACAATATGTTTAACATGAAATAATTTTTACAGAGCAAGATATTTCAAAACAGGAGCTACAAAAATTACTGAACATAGATTGGTATTAGTTCTAATTACTGGAGTTTTATTAGAATTTTATTCTAAAAGGAACTAAGTCACAAAATTAAACAAGATCAAGATGGAAATTTCAAGATGCAATTATAACTGGAGTTTTACACTAAAACTAGGGTTCCAAATTTAAGGACATCATAAACTACTCAAGACCAGTATTCCAGAAAAGTTTCATAATTTTTCATGCATAATAATTATTATTTATGAATTACCTTTGAATTTAAGCTTGAAATTTATAACTCAAGTTATATTAGGTTTCTGATTCTCAAATTTTTATGATGGATCATACTTATAAAGATCAAGTTATGGTAGAAATTTCATCCCTAAATATGCACATATGCTTTTGAAATTAATTTGTGAAGGTTTCATTAACATATAACAAAGGTAGCAAAATACTCTACCTAGAGGGCTAATCTAAGCCTCAAAAATTTACACAAGGCTACTTACACCACATGCAACACATGCTCCAAAAACTGACAGCAGCAAGGCTATAGATCATAAGATTCAATTAAAGCATCTCTTTACTTGCATTTAAAATATAGAACAAACTATGCATTTTCATGGCATGATTATGAAATAAAAGTTGTAGAATTCATCACAAGGATTCTAACACAACAAGTTTGGTATTTTTCTGATTTTTCTATGATTTTCTACACATTTTTGAACTTCACTGATTTGAAAGAGAGGAAAGGACTGAACTCTTGCGTTTAGGCCCTTGGAAGAACTTAAATCTTTACACTCCAGTCCTTGCTGCCATGGCCGGCGGGGAGAGCTCAGTTCCGGCCGAAATCCGGTGATCCCCGGGGTCGGCGGCGAGGGGTAAGGGGAGAGGAAGCGTCAGGAAGTCGAGGGCTACCTGTAGAGGGTCCTGGGAAGAGTGGGGAGGGGCGGTGGCGAGCTACCCACGGGAGCAGTAGCTCCGGCGAGCGGCGGCCCGAATTCCGGCGAGCTCGGGTGAGGAATGGGGATGGCGCGTGGCCTAGAAGCTTTAGGGCGAGGAGGGGACCCGATTCCGAGGCTCAACTCAAGGAGAGGGAGGTCGGAAGGGAAAGCTCGACGTGGAGCAGAGGGCGGCACGGCGACAATGGAGGTGGGCGGCGGCCGTCGGCACACACGCAGAGGAGGCTTGAGCTGCTTGGAATGGATTATCAGGAATGGAAAGAGTGAGGAGGGAGGTAGCATTGCGGCCTGGGGCGGCTACTAAGGCCCGGCGGTGGATGAGCAGGAGGTTGCCGCGGCCAGTGGTGCTGGCAGTCCGAGACAGGAGGGGAAGCGATGTGGCGCGCGGGAAAGGAGACAACGGAGAGGAGGTAGGGCGGTGGAAGACCCTCAGGCGACGCGTGGGCATGTACAGTAGCTGGAGGTGGAGCTCGGGCACTGCGCCGGCGATGGGCGGCGGGAGCAGAAGCAGAGCAGAGAGGAAGCGAGGATGACAGAGGAATGACAGAGGAAGAAGAACAGGCAGGTGTCAGGAGGACCCATTTGTAAATAGAAAAACTTCCAGGGACTCCTCTATAAAGAAAGATTTCCCATTGATACAAAATCCTAGTGAGAAAAATGTCTAAAGCAAAGTTGTAAAGAATTTCCAATCCTACAATAATGCTTTAGGGTTCAAGTTCAAAATCTCAAAGGATACAGTTTTATTTTAAACTTTTGAACACAACTCAAATTATAAACTTTTTGTTATAATTCAAACAAAATGCTTTAATGTTTAGGGTCTTTTTGCAAGATTGCCTGCAGTGTAATCATGACTAGACTTTTTACACTTTAGCCCTTAAGTAAATCTGAGTTTTACTTTTATCTTTCAACCATTTCACATGCAAACCCTTATATTTTTGTGTTAATTACACATAGGTCCCTAGTTTCATACAAAGTCTATTTCTCTTAGGTTTTAACTTAATATTTGTACTTTTCTTCTCTATGGTCATTTGAATTTGACATTTAATAACATTTTTACATAATTGCACATAGGGACTTATAAAATTCATAATTTACAAATATACCCCTAGTTCTCTGTACAACTCATATACACTTAACATGCATACAACTTACTAATACCTAGTGTCTATATTTCTAATTACCTGAATGTTACATCTACCCTATATACAAATAAGATTCCGTTCTCTATATGCTCCAGCAGCGTTCTCTAAATAATCCTCTATTAATTCTCTAAAATAGAGAGCGCTACAGGTTTCCTCTATATATAGAGATCCTCTCTCCTCTTCTCTATTTTTTCTTTACGTTTTAAACACTGGATTAAATAAAAATAAAATATGTCCATAGCATTTGAGGTATGATAAATACGTACGTACAAACATTTGGAACAAAATACGTTTCTAATATAGAGTTTAATATATAGAGAACGAGATTTCGAGAACGTTGTCAGAGAGAAATGAGATATAGAGGAGAGAATCTTATAGAGAAGTCTGTAAATGACGGATATAAAGAAGGATATAGAGAACGACGGTTGGAGATAGCCTAAGCACCTGAGGAAAATTCACAGGAACCAGTGCTATCGTATTTAGGAGAACAAGCACCTCAGGACGTACTTCAGAAACTGGTTGATTGAGACTCACGAGCATTGCCACAACAAGACAGAGATAGGCCATGTAAACTAGTAATTTGTTTGTACCACAACTAATTAGATCAACATCTGGATCATGAGGTAGATGTAGCGTCTTGTGGGAATCACATCACCCAGACTTCTTGCTGCATGTTTTACAAGAAGATTGTAACCCGTTGATTGAGTAATAGAGAAGAAGCTCTTGATCGCAAAAAAAAAATGGATCATGAGGTTATGCGATTTCTCAGGAGATAGCGTGATTATGCCGATCATGAGGGTAGAACGTGAGTTCAGATCGAAAGTAGCCAGACAAGGGTGGATTTAACAATATTGGCATTTTTGTGGTTATGGACATGTGGGATTTTCCTTGTAAACACCTTGCATTTCGGTGAGTAATGTTGATTAACAGGCTAGCAAGCATGAATAAGATGCACTGAACAAGCAGCAAATTTAGATAACAAGGGTGGCGAGTGTATGAATGATTCGAAAATTCGCATAATGCACCAATTTTGGGCACATATGAGGTGTCTGAAAATGAAATACGTGCTATGCTGTTTCCCTTTTTTTCTTTTTCTTTTTTGTTTTTAAAAAGCAAGGCAACAGAAGGTGGCAATAATTAATTTCATGAAATAGTACACACTGTGATATATGCTGTTTTTCAGGGTCAAGACTTCGGCAAGCTAAGTTCAAGGCAGTCTCATTTAGGACAAGAGAAGCAGCTTTGGACATAGCTCGAAACTGAGTGACTGGAACATGTGATTGAGCTGCCAGAATAAGCAGCCTCGCACTTCAGAACGTCGGGTTCATCAGCAACTCGAGGCTAACACTGCAGCTGCATGTTCATATGTCCCGGTGCCTCCCTTGCCCAACTAATAATCAGACAAACAAAGATAGCAGAACAAATGAGGACTTTGCATGTTCTGCGTCTGATACAAACAAGACAAGCTGGAGCATAAATAAGGACGGCAAGAAGAGTGTACACGTACGTGTAAAGGACGAAGGGGCAGTTGAGTTTTATAAAGAAGAGTTTGTACGTGAAAACAAGACTGCGTGAGTGAGTAGTATAGGCCACACTGTGGCACCTACTCATTTACTGACTGGAGAGGTTGCAAATTAAGGCGTATACAACGACAGCGCATATTCAAGTTGAGAACTTGATACATTATGCAAGTAGTAGCTGGTCTTGCATGCAAGACAACATATAAAAGGATAAAAGCAAGAGAGTGGAGGACAGGGTGGACACTGGCCATCAGCAAAAACAATAATTAGAGGTTGCATTTTTTTATGTTAGGCCCACCTGTTAGTCATTTTCATCCTTCTTCGAATAAAAAAGAAAAAAACAGAAATGGCTAATTTTCATAGCTTATTTGTAGCATTTCCCTAGAACAACTGGAGATGAAAAGGCTAAAAATGTTACATACTGTGAGCTGTGAGGGCATGTGTCGGAGCCGCAACCGCAAGACATGCTGAGTTCGAGGCAACCTTATCTCGGGGCAGACGAATTGGCCGCGCATGAGTGTCTCAACGGTCGAGGCATACCAGCCCTTCTAGAACAGGACACGCTTCTTGAGCATCGATCTGTTGTGTGCCTCCAGGAGACAGGCAGCCCAGATGCAGCTCTGGATGTCCCGGTGCCTCCCGTGCCCAGCTAACAAATTGACAGCAGACGTGCTGAAAGCAGCTGAGGAAAGAGGAATCTCCATCCTCATCATGGTGACTGATGATATGAACGATCATCCACGCATGCATGGCGGAGGAAAGGGTAGGGCCACTAGGGCCATGACCCCAGTCGTCAGCCTGTTTTTTTCTATAATATAGCGCACTGTAGCATGAAGGCTCAGTCTAGCCTGCATAGTCGGCTCATGGAGTGGCCCTAGGCGTTAGGGAGCATTGCTACAATATTGCTGATTACCTGTTCCTCTCGAACACAGATCCGCAACCGAACGAATATGTTTATTTTTCAAGTGACAGGTTCAAACCTATTATTCCCTCTAGGTTTCTGTCGTGGAATACTATTGCAGTGAGATAGACAAGAGAGGTGAGGTGAACAGTATAAATAAGAATTGAGTGTAGATAGACAGGTGAGTCAATCAAGTCTTGCAGGGCGACCATGCATGTGGGAATAATGGTGAATCTAGTAATATCATTTCTACCTAGGTAATCTTTATAGTTTCTTGCATTTTATTAATAACCAAAGTAAAAAATGTTTGGTTTAGGACAAACTAGAAGTTATTATATTTGTGAATAAAGGGAGTAATTTACAATCTAATAAATGGTTGAGACACGAGACCTGACAGAACAAGGTCGTGCTGGCAGCGGCGAATAGGAAGTGAGAAGAACAGCAAGGACTAGGAATTGAAGAACTGAGGAATTGGATTGATAACAGAGTAGAGTTATTTGTGCACTTTTTCCTTGTCGCCTCTTCCTCTCCGATCTCTCCTTGTATTACAGATTCTGAGATTAATTCAACCGATTCGGCACCACACACATGCCAGCCAGCTACTTCATCTCGTTGGCCTTAACGCATTTGGGTCCAAAACCACGCTTCTGGTTGGGCTGCCTAATCCCAGAGCTCTTCCGTGGCCCATCAACACTTGATGATGTTGGTTTTTTCATTTTTTTAATTTCGTTCTTAGCAAAAGTAAATTCAATTGGTGGAAGGTTATCCCAATCAAATGATTGAGACACACATTTTTTCTCCCTTGAGTTGATTGGGGCATGACGTTGTTTGGGGGTCTAGTTTAGCTAGTAGTTAGATGTCCTTTGTGGTCGCTGTTTTTTGTTTGCATTGGTTTACTGAATTATATTAACCGTGTGTTTACAGGGTTTTGCAACAGGATCGTTGATTTGTAGTTGTGCCTCACTTTATCAATGCAATTCTGTTAGGATGCTCTCTCACCCTTGACCAATCAGAAAAGAATCTCACAACCTAAATGATCGAGGCATCAGATTGGGAGCTCTAACAAAAACGAAGCTCGCATAACTCTGTAGCACATCTCAAGGTAATCATCACTGCAGTCCCACCTTGTTGGCAATGTCCCGGTGCCTACCTTTGCCCATCACCGTAAGTGGTGCAAGAAAAGGCAATTGCACAGCCAGAATTTGTCAACTTCGACGTCCAGTCATATGGTTAGGGTTGAGTGCTACCTTCGCGTGAACCCAGAGCGTGGCGTAGCCCTATGTCCCGATACCTCCCATGCCAAACTGTGACAGAGATTCCAATGGCGATCGATGATGAGTAGAATAGGGGAAAACGAGCTAGGGTAGCTAAAAAGAGAGTGGTGTTATCCGCTTGCAACTAAAGGTGATCATGCATGCATTGCATCACCCTGGTCTGAACATCTGTCTGCATTCCTGCGTTTTGTCTGTCATGTGCAGGAAAAAAAAAGATGAGGAGGTGAGTGAGACAGAGTTGCATTGTATATAGCTGGAGAAGTGATATCCAGTCTCAGAGGGGGGACTTGCATTCACAGCAGGGAGTAATAGCAAATAACTCATCCAGCAACAAACCAAAGTACAGTAGTCGTACACAGTGCTGTACTGTATCGGAGAACGTAATTCAAGTAAAAAAAATATTTCATCATTTCATTCAGACAAACTATTTCTTCAAATTAAAAGTGGCTGCAGGTAGATAGGTGTGGATAATTGTTGAGCTTAGGTGTAGTATATATTGGAAAAAAAACTTCTTGTTCCATGCATGGCGGCCAGCATTAGATGAGATGAGAAAGTACTCTAAAACAGTGTTGTTTGCACGACGCTGTGCCCAAATGATGTGAGGAGCCTATGCAAATGCAATGTCGTTTACTTTCTTCTTTATTTTCTCAAGACAACGGCTAGTTTCTTCACTGCATATTTGAAGTAACTTAACTGGAACTGAAGGTGATCAGAATGAGCAAAACAGACTGTGACGGCATGAATCGAATCAGCCACTAATTGAAGAGATGATTCAACAAGGCATGCCACCTTATGATCTAGTTACACAGGCTGCTCTCGATGCGACGACCGAATAGGGAACACGTACAATGGTATGTCGAACGCGGACCCGGTGCATGCCTCCCACCTGTCATTGCTTTCCTTCCTAGGGATGTCCCGGTGCCTCCCTTGCCTAGGGCCACTAGTGATCATCTCTCTAACAAAAAGGAAAAGGGGAACTGATCAGCTAGCTAGCATCCTCCTCTGATCAGTGAGACAGTGACTGATACAGCGATGACAGATCATCCAGGTCCCAAATCCAATCTGCAGCGTAGCTTGATTTGCTTATGGTTCTGGTCTCGATTCTCGAACACTGCTGCTTCTAGCTAGCACGTCTGTTCATGCATGGTGTATGTTCTGTTGTCGAATGCTCCAATCCTAAGGTAGACACACGAAGGTGAAGAGGAATTTGTAGTCGATCGAGAGAGAAGGCATGGGCAGGCACTTGCTCGTGTCTGGCTGCAGCGAGCGGCTGACCGTCTGTGATCGGGCCAGTGGGCCTTTACGCACCGTAAAAAATACATTACACTTCATGGTCAGGACCGCAACCGTGTGAACTGGATACTGATCAGAAAGTTTCAGCCTTTCAGCGATCTGATTGGGAGATCAACGGTGTTCACCGGTTCACATAGTGAAAAACAAAAAAGTTACATGAAAATATATTTTTGTGTCTGTTTTTATTTTCTCTTTTACAGTTTAAGCGCTGTTTGGATCCTAGACTAATTTTTAGTCCGGATCACATCAAATGTTTGATGCCAAATACAGTGATTAAACATGAGCTTACTATAAAACTAATTGCATAAACCGGCGCTAATTCACGAGACGAATCTATTAAGCCTAATTAATCCATCAGTTGCATATGTTTACTGTAGCACAATATGGTCAAATTATGGACTAATTAGATGGTTTAATGAATTCGTCTCGCAAATTAGCCTTCATTTATACAATTAATTTTATAATTAGACTATATTTAATACTTTTAATTGGTGTCCAACATCCAATGTAACGGGACTAAAATTTACTCTAGGAAACCAAACATACATACGCTTAGTACACACATTTGACGATATAGTCCATCTGTCCATGCGAAGTGACCTGGACTTGGGCATTTGTCAGCTTCCTCAGCTGCTTTGGATCAAGGGTAGCAGTACATATGCCGTAAATAAATAAATATTCTGGATTGCTACAATTTGGAGGGATTGCGTGTGAACCAATGCTTTGGAATTGCTTCCATTTTCCACAGGAATTATATTTGGGTTTCTAGTGCTTGCAACTTTTAATAACAACTGATACACGACGCACGAGGGAAAGATTTGGGTTGAACAAGAGGCTAAAACTAGCCTGGTTGGCCAGCTCATTATAGGGTGGAGTTAGCAACCACGGTTCGAATTTTCGTATGCACAGATTTAAACCATCTTATATGGCTGGGTTTAGAACCCTATTTTATAAAACTAACTGATAGGATTTTTTTTGTTCTTTCGGAGGCGTCAGTAGCTTTGGCTGTTGCCCGTTCGCAACCAGGACGACCATGCTCACAGAACACATGATCAATTTCCCCTCAGCTTCCATGACATCAAGATGTTCGCTAGATGCAGAATCCATGATGGCTGGAACATTCACCTCGCCGGCCACTCGTTGCGACGATCATGGCGGACCTTCGCAGGCCACTCGTTGCGACGATCATGGCGGACCTTCGCAGCTCCGGATGTCCCGGTGCCTCCCGCGCCCAGACAACCATGTCGATCTCGGACACGTACTGGCGATTCAGCGAAATCATGCATGGGGGAAGCAAGCTCCGATTCTCGTTACGCAGGGGATGGGAGGTCGAGGTCCTCTCAATCAAACTCCCATGGTTCTCTCGCGTTGCTGCTTGCTGTTGGTCTATGTCTGTGCGGCTGAGCCAGTTGCAGCGAGAAACTCCCGGCGTACATGGAGGTGGCCGTGGCGAAGGGTATAAATAAGTATCGTCGACAAGACGGAGTGGCCCAGTTCCGTGAACTGAATCCCTCCACGGTGGCGGCGGCGCGCGGTGCACGATGCCAGCCCGTTCAGCGTCAGCCGTCAGGCCCCTCTCTCTCCTCTTCCGTCCCTAAGGTTGACCGGCGGCGCTGGGCTCTCGCCGGCCTTCATGCCGCCGATCCGCGTCCTGGGCGAGTGAGGCGACGACGCTGGGATCCTTTACCGGTGAGCTGATCCGCGTGCTTCTCCGCTCCGCCGATTCCTGCCAAGGTTGCCGGCGAGCTCGGCGGGCGCCATATCAGCGGACGGAAGATTTGCATGGTGCCCTCTTACTTGAATCACGATTAATTCCGAGTATTTGCAATAGGCTCCCTATAAATTTGTATTTAGACTCCTAGTTCGGATCGCGATTAATAAGTTACGATCCGAATATTTGCAAAAAGAATCCCTATATTTGCAAATACCTTTCTAATTGGGATCGTGATTAATAATGGCGATCCGAATATTTGCAAAAAAGGCTTCAGTATTTTCATGTACCCCTGGATCGGATGGGAAGTTTGCAACCGTCGTGGAGGGGTTCAGTTAAGACTTCAGTTCAGGGAAGATGAAGCAGGAGCAGAAGCATAGCGAGGCGGCCATGGCGGAGCTCGCCACGGACCAGCACGTCCGCTACATCGTCCCCATGGAGAAGGTAACGCACTCCTCCACCTCACCCTCCGCCCCCGTCTCCTCGACTTTTCTGGCGCTCTGGCATCAGATTGACCAATTAGAAAAGAATATCACAACCTAAATGATTGAGGCATCAGATTGAGAGCTCTGGCGAAACTTACCTCGCATAACTCTGTAGCACATCTCAAGGTAATCATCACTGCAGTTCCACCTTGTTGGCATGTCCCGGTGCCTACCTTTGCCCATCACTGCACGTGGTGCAAGAAAAGGAAATTGCACAGCATGAACTCGTCAACTTCGTAGCCCTGCCAGATGGTTAGGGTTGAGTGCTACCTTCATGAGAACCCAGACCGTGGCGTAGCCCTATGTCCCAATACCTCCCATGCCAAACTATGGCAGATTCCAATGACGATCGATGATGAGTAGCTAGCATAGGGGAAAACGAGGGTAGCTAAAAAGAGAGTGGTGTCTTCGGCTTGCAAAGGTGAACCTGCATGTATGCATGCATCAATCCAAACCTATCTGCATTCCTGCGGTTTCTCTTTCATGGATTGAGAAGAGGAAAAGAAAAAGATGATGAGGATAGTTATCACCTAAGCTGTGATAAGAGATCGCTCACGAAAAAAAGCAAAGTCGAGTGCTAAGTCGACTTGTAAGGTCAAGGTGGGCAAAAAATCAGAAATGGTGTCCAAATGAAAGGAGAATATTTTGGAATAGCAGAGGTCTTAGTGACTTGGCTAAAACAAAATTTCGTGTGGATACAGCTGGAGAGCAGAACTTAGACTTCATCGCTCTATTAGAAACAGGGAAGAAAGACTTTTCCCAATCTTCGCTTAATGGCTTTTGTGGAGGGAAAAACTTTCTTTGGTATTGGACCGAACCTCATGGAAGATCAGGAGGCATTCTCCTAGGGGTAAACATAGATGTATTGGACATTGGAAGCATAGAAGAAGGGGACTATTATGTGAAATTCAGGCTAAAGAATAAAAAGTGATAATTTCCAATGGGTACTGGTGGCTGTTTATGGGGCAGCCCAACCTGAGTACAAGGAAATTTTTCTAACAGAACTAGTCCACACGTGTAGATAGAAAAACTACCGCTTTTGCTTGGAGACGATTTCAATATCATCAGGAATCCAAGTGAAAAAAACAATAACATATATAATGACAAATGGACGTTTTTGTTTAATGCAATTATTGATGGCGTAAACCTGAGGGAAATAGAGATGTCGGGAAGAAAATACACATGGGCTAATTCGTTAGCTAATCCAACTTATGAAAGATTAGACAGGATGTTGGTCAGCACGGAGTGGGAGCAAAACATTTCCCTTTGGTCACAGTTATTGCCCTAAGCAGGGAAATTTCAGACCACACTCCGTTACTCCTAAGTACAGGGGAAGGAGCAAGTCACACAAAACCGCCATTATTTAAATTTGTACTTGGATGGCTTCTGAGAGAAGGTTTTTTTTATCTTGTCTCGGAAGCATGGAACAAGGAGAATAGGGGTTCTACATCCCTTCAAGTCTGGCAAAACAAAATAAGGAAAGTAAGGCAATTTTTAAGAGGTTGGGATAAAAACATGAATGGTGCATATAAAAAGGAAAAGCAAGAACTCATGAAGAGAGCAGATGAGCTGGATAAAAAAGCTGAAATCAGCTTTTGAGCCAGCAAAAGATCGACCTCAAACAATGTGTAAAAGACAGACTAGCCCAACTACTCCGAGAAGAGGAGATCAAATGGTTTCAAAGAGCTAAAACCAAAGAGTTGCTGCAAGGAGATAACAATACTAGGTATTTTCAGTTGGTAGCAAATGGCAAGCGAAGGAAAACGATAATTTTTTGGTTAGAACAAGAGGAAGGGATAATCGAGGGTCAAGAAAATCTGAAAAAATTCATTACAAAGTACTGTAAAGGCCTATTTGGGCCTTCCAAGTAGAATAATTGTGGTATGGACAAACACAGGAAAGAAGATATCTTACAACTAACGAATGAGGAAAATAAGATCTTATCAGAAAGCTTCTCAGAAAAAGAAGTTAGAGAACCAATCTTTCAAATGAAGCACAATAAGGCTCCGGGGCCCGATGGCTTTCCTGCGGAGTTTTATCAACTATTTTGGAGTCTTATTAAAAATGACCTAATGGCCATGTTTAGAGATTTCCACAAAGGTGAACTCTCACTATTCAGTATAAATTTTAGGGTAATAACTTTACTCCCAAAATTAAAGGAGGTCAAGATGATTCAATAATTTCGGCCGATTTGTATGCTGAATGTTAGCTTCAAAATTTTTACAAAAGTTATCGCTAATAGATTCACAGAGGTGGCAAATAGGATTATCAGACCTTCACATATGGCATTCTTGCCGAGACGGTATATAATTGAAGGGGTGCTCATCTTATATGAAACAATTCACGAGCTTCGTAGGAAAAAACAAAGTGGGCTCATTCTCAAACTAGACTTCGAAAAGGCTTATGACAAGATCAATTGGTCATTCTTGCAGCAAGCATTAAGAATGAAAGACTTTACACCACAATGGTGTAAGTGGATTGAATGTGTCGTTAGTGGGGCAGTGTTGGAATAAAGATAAATGATGAGATAGGAAACTTTTTCCGGACTAAGAAAGGCTTAAAACAAGGGGATCCTCTGTCACCGGTACTTTTCAATATGGTGGCTAATATGCTTGCAATATTTATCTCAAGAGCTGTAGATGCTGAACAATTCAAAGGCCTAGTGCCTCATCTGGTGGACGGGGACTGTCGATCCTTCAATATGTAGATGATACGATACTCTTCCTTGAAAATGATTTAGAGCAGGCCAAAGCCCTGAAGCTAGTACTATTTGCTTTTGAGAAGCTATCCAGCCTCGAGATCAATTTCCTTAAGAATGAATTGTTCTGTATTGGAGAAGCTAAAGAACTCGTAACAAACTATACTCAACTTTTTGGCTGCAAAGAAGGAAGTTTTCCTTTCAAATATCTGGGGATCCCAATGAATGATCATAAATTGGCGAACAAGGGTTGGAATATGATAGAAGAAAGATTCCAAAAAAAAGCTTAGCAGCTGGAAAGGAAAACTCTTATCAGTCGAAGGGAGACTAATGCTCATTAACTCCATTTTGTCCAGTTTACCAATGTTTATGCTATCTTTTTTTAGAATTTCTAAGGGTGTGCTTAAGAAATTGGATTAATATAGGTCCAGATTTTTTTGGCAGTGTGATGAACACCAGAAGAAGTACAGACTTACTAAGTGGAGTATTCTTTGTACACCTAAATGTGTAGGGGGTTTGGGCATTACAAATCTGGATATTCAAAATATCTGTTTGTTGAGCAAATGGCTATTTAAACTCCTCAATGAGGATGGAATGTGGCAAACACTGCTCAAGAGGAAATATTTAAACAACAAGGTGTTAACACAAGTGGTCAAAAGACCAGGAGACTCACAATTTTGGAAAGGGCTCATGGACATTAAAGATGTTTTTTTTTTACCAAGAGGAAGATTTATAGTAAGAAATGGATACCAAACCAGGTTTTGGGAGGATCTTTGATAGGAAAAGAACCTTTGACGAGATAATACCCTTCCCTGTACATTATAGCTAGGAGAAAGAACCAAACAGTAGCTAATGTGCTAAGCACTAGGCCACTGAATATTTCTTTCACACGTGTTGTAGTGGGAGATAGGTTGAGTTTGTGGTTAGACCTCGTAGCAAAGATTGTGAATGTGTAGCTAGAGGACCAGACAATAGTTTTGTTTGGAGTATGACTAAACATAGGTCTTTCACTGTAAAATCTATGTACTCAGATGTGATGAAAGATGAACATAAGCCTGATGGTTGTGTGGTATGGAAGTTAAAGTTACCTTTGAAAAAAAAAAATCTTCTTGTGGCATTTAAAAAAGGGGGTCATCCTAACAAAAGATAATCTTGTCAAAAGAAATTGGAAAGGGTGTACTAAATGTTGCTTTTGTAACTCTGTTGAGACGATACAATATTTATTTTTTGACTGTCATGTGGCAAGGTTCATATGGAATACGGTTATTTCTTTCGGTATTCAACAACCCACAAGTATTTCCTCTATGTTGGGTTCTTGGAAGAAATTTTTCTGGAAAGCTTCGAAATTAGATTCTTGTTGGGGCGTCGGCTCTTTGTTGGGCTATTTGGTTGAGTAGAAATGATGTCATTTTCCAAAGAACCGTTCCTAATTCTTATTTGCAGGTAATTTTCAGAAGGACTTATTGGGTAAGGTGCTGGTCACAGTTGTCTAAAGAGGAAGAGAAGGTGTCTCTAAATAGGAGGAGCTGCATTTTGGAGATTACTATCATGGAGTTTTACAGCAAGTGCGGCTGGAACTTCAGGAGCAAAATTGTGCCTCGAGTGCTTCAGTTCCTTAGATCCTTTTAAGTTCCTTTTTCCTTGTGTTGAACTCGTGTTTGTTGTCGTTACCTAGCGTGTGCTAGCAGGGCTGTGTTCGGTTTCGTTCTTTGTAACATTTTAGCTGTAGACATTCACTTGTGAATGTTCAAAGCCGGAACAATTTTTTAATTAAAAAAATATATAGCCGTAGAGATGATAATCCAGTGCCAGAGGGGAGATTTGCACGCATTCACAGGGATCGGAGTAATAGCAAATAACCCACCCAACAATAATAAACCAAAGTACAGTAGTAGTTGTACACAGTGCTGTACTGTATCGTAGTACGTAATTCAAGCAAACTAAATTACCTCTTCACTTCATTCAAAAAATTTATTTCTTCCAATTAAAAGTGAGTGCAGGTAGATAGGCGTGGATAATTATTGAGCTTATAGTATGGGGAAAAAACTTCTTGTTCTATGATGACGGCCAGCATCAAATGAGGTGAGAAAGTACTCTAAAACAGACCGTGACGGCATAAATCGAATCAGCCACTAATCGAACAGATGACCCAACACGTAAAATAGTATGTCGAGCGGGGACCCGGTGCATGCCCGGTGCCTCCCTTGTCTAGCGCCACCAGTGATCATTCCTCTAACAAAAAGGAAAAGAGGAATTTTTTCTCAAAAACACAGGAAAGCTGCACTTCGAAGAAGAAAATAGAGTTTGGTTACACAATGCAGAGCATCACATGCTCACGCTAAGCTGACACGAGGTTGTAACACTACGCCAGAAGCCCTAATCTGAGACGCGCCCTAGGCAAAATGCTAGACGCGTAGGGGTCGCGTCCCGCATTACCTCGTCGCAGATTAAAAAGTAATCTGAGACGCGCCTCACACGCGTCTCAGATTACCAAAATGCAAGACGCGCCTCTCTTACGGCGCGTCTCGCCTTGGCTTCACACAGGCGCTCCTGGGAGCCAAATGCGAGACGAGCTCTAGTTTAGGCGCGTCTCGCATTAGTCACAGATGGGAGACGCGCCTCACTTACGGCGCGTCTCGCCTTGGCTTCACACAGGCGCTCCTGGGAGCCAAATGCGAGACGCGCTCTAGGCTAGGCGGGTCTCGCATTAGTTACAGATGAGAGATGCGCCTCACTTACGGCTCGTCTCGCCTCGGCTTCACACAGGCGCCCCTGGGAGCCGAATGAGAGTCGCGCCCTAAGCGAGGCGCGTCTTGCATTAGTCTACCCCCAACAGGGGCCTTTTTTCCCCAGCTGCATTCTGGAACTAGCCAGGATTTGGCAGCTGCAATCAAATACCTGCAAAAGATTTCAATTCACAGAATTCACCGCAACCATCGCACGCATCCATACAATTCACACAGTGCGATATACACAAGCAAAGATAGTATTATATAACACATGTACAATCAATTAGCCTCGTCCAAAACTCAAAACAAGGCTCAACCTAACTCAAAACAACAATGATCGATAAGAACAATAGAGTACATGCAAAGCAAGTCTCTCAATCTAGCTCAATGTCGCCTGCCGTGCTATGATAAATGGAACTCCCCCTTTGGGTTGATCACCTCCATCGTGAGGAACCCCGCTAGCCTCTCTCGGATATCCTTCACATTACCAAGTGTCGTTTGATTGAAATAATCATCTTCGTCCTTCGAAATATAATTACAAGCAGTTAGAATACAAGATAAAGACAGATATTTTTTAATTAGAACACGTGAGAATTCTTACCGTGAAATCCGGTTTCTCTGCAACTAGAAGCATGTTGTGGCAAACATAGAACCCACATGAGTTACCCGAGGGTTGCCGTGTGCACTACATGTCAAAGATAGATAGAAATTAGCATTTTGCGACACTTAGAACCAAGAAAATATCGTAATAGTAAAGCGATTTAGTTATAGTAGTTACCATCCACGCGGTGTGATGTGTAAACGCAACTTGACGTTGCTCTTTGTATCCTTCTTCAGCCCTAAGATGCCTGTCAAGAGACCTAAACACAGACATCCGGATGTTATATTACAAATGCTTCTGAAATGGACAAATGATAAAAAACTAAAGCAAACAACAAACTTACTCGTCAAGGATTGAGATGACTAGAGAATAAGCACGTATCTGAGGCGCGCCCGACTCATCTGATGGAATGCTCGAGTCAAGGTAGAAGACTTGCTTGCTCCTGATATTGATGATGAGTGTAACCCAATGGTTGCCTGGGTTGTACGGCACCACAATGTGCTCCTTATCAGCATGTACTCGCATGCACTTCACCATGTACCTAACCAAGTTGAAATGGAAACAAGCGGTTACATGTGTTAAATGGAAATAAGTGACTACATATGGCTACAAGTTGAAATGAAAACAAGTTTAACTGTTGCATGTGCGTACCTGACCAAGCTATCTCTATATGAATTCATTACTGTCACCGTCATCATCTGTGGGTCAATGTACCCACACTTCTTTCCGGTTTGACGCCTTGTCTCTTGTTGCATGTGCCTACACGATCCATATGAATTGAAATAGAAACGACTTAAATTGTTGAACGTATATCAAATGCATTGAAATGGAAACAAGTCTTAATCGACTTACAATGCAAAGCACCGAATGAGAGAAAGATCCAAAGTGTCGAGGTTGAAAAGGTCGAACAAATCGCTCCAGGCAACAATAAAGATGTTACGACTGCCCTCAAGCTGCAGAAAGTGCCGCTCTTCGTATGACACCATGATTTCCTGGGCTTGATTGACATTGCGCATGTAGTAGTTGTGCAGGTCCACACAATATTGACCTGCTTTCCGAAGCTCAGGGACAGTAAGCAAGGACTTTCCAACCCTGTACTTTGGATTCTCAGAAGTGTAAGCCCTTGTAACCGGGTGTTTTATCTGCTCCACCTTTTTCTTACCCTCCGAGATCTCCCGCTTCGTCGCCATCGGCCTACTCTGTTTCTTCCTCACAGGATTAGCCTTGCTTGGCTTCTTGGGAGCGGTAGCTGGCTCTGTCGGAATAGGTGGAGGGGGGTAATCTGAGGCTGAGTAGGGACAGGAGGATGCGGATCCGGTAACGCTTCCCATGTATCCGGCAGCTGTGGCCATGGCTCAGAAAACGTCTGTGGCACTGCAGAACTCTGTGGCTGAGGTTCAGTGGTCGGTACTGAATCTGCATCTGCTGGATCAATATGAATACCAGCTCTCTGCCACTGAACCCTTCTCGCAACTGCATCCCGCAAAGTGGTGGTTATGTCATCTGGTGGCACATCCAGCTAGATATTCTTAGCAAACTCATGCAGTAAGTCAATCTTGACCACAACACAATCAGCCCTGACCTGCAACAACAACAACAACAAAGCCTTTAAATCTCAAGCAAGTTGTACATTCCAAAAGAAAAAAACAAAAAGAAATAGGAGAAAAGAAAAGAGAGGCAAAGACCAATGCACTGACCTGGACACCTTCAAGCTGGGACATACCGGGATACACAAGCCCTTTCCCGACCTCCAATCGAGATGAATCTCCGACCAGCTGCACGAGAAGACTGCATCGGGTCGGACGAGCCAAGCCATCTATCGTATCCGGCTCCACTGATGTAGGCACAATTGCCCTCTCTGTCCCTCTACTCTGAGAAGCACCCGCTGCAGTAGAAGCGAAGCTGTCCCTTCTCTCTTCACTCATCGTACTCCCCGGCAAATCAGGGAATGACAATCCCTGAGACTCGAAGATGGTCTTTAGCTCTCCAAACATCTCCATCTTCACCTGCTTTTTGATCTCATCTATGTCAACCTTTGATGAGGAGTCTCGAGTCCGCTTCCGGTATCTGCCTTTGTGTTCAGGGAACCCCTCCTTCCAGGTCAACTGACTGGAAACACCACGGACACGACCCCGTTGCTCACGGGTTCCCAAAGCCCTGGTGAGCGCATCAAACTCCCTCACTCCTTTATTTGAACCTTGGCTGCTCTCCATCAAAGCCCTTTGAGCAACTTCCTCAGCGCTCGTGCTGTAGAAATTGATATTGCCATCCTCCGTGAGCTTTGACCTAGCACGCATAAATGGTGCCAGCCGTCCCTCAAACGATTCATAGGGATTCTCAATGCCCCTCTCTGCCAGCATCTCATCCTCCTGCTCCCACTTGCGTTGCTTTCCAGCATATCCCGCTGAGCCAAGGTGGTGGTCAAGCTCGTTCCGCACTCGGAGACCCCGAAAATACTCACTTGACTGTTGGAACTCGGGAGTATTCCACTTTTGAACAAGCTCATCCCAGGCTTTTTTGGTCAAGTCCGCATACTTGTCAAAAGGGTTCTCTTTCTTCTTCCAACACTTTAAAAGCCTGCACGACAAAACAATAAATCTGCATAAGTGACAGTAGATAATGAAAAAATGTTAGTAAATGACAATAGTAAGTGACAACACTTTACTTGTTCTTGTAGCTCCTCCAGGCTTTAGAGATGATCTTCATAGCATGCTTCGTAGCCTTATCGTGCAACTCTATCGGATATTCAACATAGGGTTGAATATTGTTTTTGAAGATTCTCTTTTTGTCGTCCCAAGACAAGTCATCGAAATGTTCCAAGGTGAGTGGCACCCTTTGCCGGGCAGTGAGGCCACAAACCCGTCCTAATATCACCAAGATTGACGTGTCTTCGGGTGCTGCCTCAGAATTGAGCCGGCCACAACTTTTCACATCTGATGGCCACGTTGTCTGTGACCTTTTCTTTCTGCCAGCACCAAACGTGCTAGCTCCTGACTGTGACCGTGCCGGCCGTCCTGATGATGCTCTGTCATCTGTAGGTTGCTGCACACTGTCCGGACCACTGGACATCGTGCTACACGAGAAAGAAAAAAAATCAGATACAACCATAGAGTAACCACTCCGAATCAGATAAAACCATAGAGTAACCGCATGAATCCCATACCTAGGCCTAGACATGCTTAATGCTTTAGTGATACATATTCTCGCAAAGTAATCTCCATTTTTTGAAATATATGACTTAATCTTTGGTCATTAACCGCTCTTTTTTTTAATTTGGCTAGGTTGGTCTCTTTTTTGCTCTTGATAATTTGATTTGTTTTGAATTTTGTGTAGCAAAACATATTATGTGTGTCCATGGAAGATGTTTCTTGCCTCATACATCCATATACAGGGTATGAACACTAACTAATTAGAAAGGGGGAAAGCTCACCTACGGCGGCAGTGGACGACGCTACGGTGGCTTGGGGCGGCGCCGCGGGGCCGGGGACGACGGCGCGACGGCTCGGGGAAGGTTCGACGGCGGCGGCACTCGCGGGGACGGGAGCTCGGGCCCGGGGGGCACCGATAGCGCGGAGCGGCGCTGCGGGGCCAGGGACGACGGCCACGAGGGAGTGACGGTGTGGCTCAAGGACGACGGCCGCGAGGGAGTGACGGTGTGGCTCAAGGACAACGGGCGGCGCGAGAGGACGGCGGCGGTGAGGAGCAGAGAACGGGTGTGAATGATTTGAAAATTTGACCTAAGTCCCAAGAAGGCCGAGGGGCGCGTTCTAAATGCGCGACGTGCTCCCGTGCCTAAGGCGCGTCGCGCATCTCCATGCGCGACCCGCGTTACCTACGGCTTGTCGCGCATTGTGATATGCGCGACGCGCCGTAGGTAACGCGTGTCTCGCCTTTGACCCCGAGCTGGTTGCCGGATCAGGCGCGCGTGGGGAGGGGATTTTGTCCCACCTCGGCAACGCAAGGCGAGTGCGTCCAGCTTATAAGCTTGGGCGGTCTTTGCCGTTTCGAAATTACGATACATGTACCTTTGAGCCGCTGTTTCCTCTCTTTGCCCATGCTGGCGGTGTGGGTCCTGGGGCCCGAGGGCTCCCTGCGGGTCGAACCCGTTCAATCTGTTCGTGGTACCCTGCGGGTTGAGCCCAGTGGCCCCGGACCCCAACCAGGGGTTACTTTTTTTTTGTTTTCTCTCTTTAGGCACAAGTGTTTTTTACATCAAGGACCCCAGGGTCCCTGGGTTCCGCCCGGACCCTCTAGGTTTTGCCCGGACCCCCTTAGAACAGGAAAAATAATTGCAGATATGCCCCTGCCATGGGGAATGCGCGACGCGCGTTACCCACGGCGCGCCGCGCATTGGTGTGGGACTGGGCCCCGAGGGCTCCTTGCGGGTCAAACCCGTTCAATCTGTTCGTGGTACCATACGCGACCCACGTTACCTACGGCGTGTGGCGCATACAATGCGTGACGCGCCGTAGGTAACGCGCGTCTCGCCTTTGATGCCCCCGAGCTGGTTGCCTGATCAGGCGCGCGTTGGGAGGGGATTTTGTCCCACCTCGCCAACGCAAGGCGAGTGTGTCCAGCTTATAAGCTTGGGCGGTCTTTGTCGTTTCGAAATTACGATACATGTACCTTTGAGCCGCAGTTTCCTCTCTTTGCCCATGCTGGCGGTGTGGGTCTGGGGCCCGAGGGCTCCCTGCGGGTCGAACCCGTTCAATCTGCTCGTGGTACCCTGCTGGTTGAGCCCGGTGGCCCCGGACCCCAACCGGGGGTTACTTTTTTTTTGTTTTCTCTCTTTAGGCACAATTGTTATATGAGCGACGCGCCGTAGGTAACGCGCATCTCGCCTTTCATGGTTGCCTGTATTTGTTCAGTTCCAGAACTGAACTAAAAATTCACACATATTCATATCTCACAAATATGAATTCGTACTTCACAAATATTCACACATTATCATATCTCACAAAGGCACAATTAAAGTCACACTTTTACCATATTTCACAAAGGAACAATTAAAGTCACACAATTCCCATACTTGACAAAGGAACAATTAATATACATTGTGTGCCCAATCATTTTGCTACTTTCCGTTGTTCCCTTGGTTTTTTGAAATTCTTGACTTTTTCTTTATGGTCGTTGCGCAAGTAGGGAGTTTTGTTGGCCGATGGTATTCTTGGCTTGATCATTGAGGTGGCGAAAGGAGGTATCTCATCAAACTGATCAAACTCTTCCTCCTCGACCGCATTCTCAACACCGACGATTCGCCGTTTTCCAGGTATAACCACCTTGAGTCTTTTGTTTGTGGTGTCAGAAACATAGAACACTTGAGCCACATGTTGTGCGAGGACGAAAGGGTCCGTCTTGTATAAGTGACGGCTAAGATCGACACTAACGAACCCGTACTTGTCTTTTTGTACACCTCTATTTGCATCAACCCAATTGCAACGGAAAAGAGCAATTTTAAAACCGTGAAAGTCAAGCTCAAATATCTCTTGTATTTGACCATAGTACGCAGTTTTGTCCTCTCCGTTAACATCGTAAGCATCAACACGTACACCACTATTCTGATACATGCTTTTCTTATCTTGTTGTTCGGTGTAGAACGTGTATCCATTTATGTCATACCCTTGGTATGTCATAACGGTGAATATAGGACCAAGAGCCAAAATTTTGAGTTGTTCACTTATAGGAGTATCTGATCGTGAAATTCAATTCCGGAGCCAACCACAGAATTTGTTCACGTGTTCCTTTGCTAACCATGATTCACTGTGTAGAGGATTCTCTCTAAGCAACAGCTCCTTGTGCTCATCAAAGTACTCAGACACAATGTCCATTTGTTGCAACACGTGGAAATGAGCCCTATGAAATAAATCTCGATCTGGAATTATAGCCTTCTTCCCGATCGTCCCCGTGCCTGTGAGCCTCCCCTCATGACGAGACTTGGGAACACCAACCGGGTTACTCGGGTCAGCGTAGTTTGGGGCCCACTCAATGGCTTCCTCTGTACAATATCCTTATACCATGCTGCCCTCGGGGAAAGCTCGATTTCTTACTAGTGACTTCAAGATGCCGTTGAATCTCTCGTACGCATACATATGGTGAAGGAACACAGGACCAAGTAGCTTTATCTCCTTGATAAGATGGCCCGTGAAATGAAGGCTGATATCGAAAAAGGCAGGTGGAAAATACATCTCAAGAACGCACAAAGTTTCATAGTGCTTCTTTTCCAATGACTCAAGATCTTCTTCACTTAGAACCTTTTGACCAATTGCATTAAAGAAAAAGCAAAGGTTCATAATAGCCTCCCGAACATTGATCGGTAGGATATTCCGAATTCCTACGGCAATCATCTGCGTCAGCAATACATGGTAATCATGAGACTTTATGCCGGGAGATAGCTTTAGATCAGGCATTGATACAAGCTTCGAGACGTTGGTTGAGTAGCCAGTTGGAACTTTCACACTTTTCAAGAACTCGCAAAACTCTTTCTTCTCATTCTTTGAAAGGGTGATGCATGATGTGGGCAGCTCCATTCCTTTAACGGAGTCATCATTGAGCCACAACTCTTCTCTAATTTTTATTTTCTTCAGATCAGCTCGTGCATGTGCGTGATCTTTCGTTTTTCCGTCCATGTTAAGCAATGTGCCGAGAAGGTTCTCACAGACATTCTTCTCCACGTGCATCACATCAATAGAGTGACGGACGTCTAAGTCCTTCCAATACGGTAGCTCCCAGAAAATTGACTGCTTCTTCCACATGTCATCTTCTTCAACAATGACCTTCTTGCCTTTCTTCTCTCCTTTCCGCTTACCGAGGACAACATGGACATTCTTAACCATTTCATAGACATCATGACCTGAGAAATGCGGTGGAGGACGCCTCTTCTCGGCCTTACCGTTGAAGTGATCACACATGTTCCGGAACGGGTGTTTCATTCCAAGGTAGCGTCTATGTCCCATGTACACTATTTTTTTTGACTCACTCAAGTACTCAGAGTCTGTCTCTCTCAAACAATGTGGGCACCCACAACCTACTTTCTTGCTCTATCCGGACAAGTTCCGTGCCGCTGGAGAGTCACTGATAGTCGCGAACAAAATGGCTCGAAGCTGAAAGTACTCACGCTTGTACTCATCCCAGACCTCCACTCCTTTACACCACAGCAACTTCAGATCGTCAACCAAAGGACTGAAATAAGTGTCGATGTCATTCCCAGGTTGATGTGGCCCCGGTATCAAGCCCGACAGCATAATGTACTTCCGTTTGTTACACAACCAAGGCGGAAGGTTGGATATCGTCAGAACAATTGGCCAGGTGCTATGTGTGCTATTGTTCATGAATGGGTTCATGCCATCTGTGCTCATTGCAATCCTAATATTCCTCGGATCTTCCGCAAATTTAGGATATCGCAAATCTATGTTCCGCCATTGTGTGGCATCAGCAGGATGTCTTATCAACCCGTCCACCTTATGCTTCTCCTTGTGCCATCGCAACAATTCTGACTCCTTTTTGTTTGCAAACCAGCGCACCAATCATGGAACAATTGGAAAGTACCAAAACACCTTTTTAGGTCCGCCCTTTGTTCTATTGCAGTCCTCATCATCACCACCATCTTTTCTACGGTTGAATCGATCGAGTCCACAAACAGGGCACTTCTCAAGGTCCTGATAATTCGAGCCACGATAGCGAATGCAATCATTCTTGCACGCATGGATCTTTTCCACCTCCAATCCCAACGGGCAGATAATCTGTTTGGCCTCATAAACGGTCTCAGGGACGGTGTTGCCTTGTGGAAGCATTTCCTTAAGGAGTGCTAACAACTCCTTGAAACTGCCATCACTCCATCCGCGAATTGCTTTCAACTGGAAAAGCTTCACCATTGCAAATAGCCTTGAGTATTTCAATCCACAACCAGGATAGAAAGGTTTCTTAGAGTCTTCGATCATCCTCTTGTACTTTCCGAATTCGCCTCCTTTGAACTCATCGTCGCCGTGTCTGTCAGCATTGCAAACCATCTCCTCTATGTTATCAACCTGTCAAGCCAGACATGAAAAGTCATATTAGCATGACCTTATTATAATAATTGTAAGCTTTATTATGGGGCCGGGTTTGATTAGTACCTGTTCCATGATGTCGGCATTGCTCAACCCTAGTATATCCGCCTCGTCCACATCGTCGTCCTCTTCTTCGACAACGCTATGGACCTCCTGTCGGTGTTTAACCGGCTGCCCACCGAGGGATATACCCAAGGTGGTAAGTTTTGGGTGAGGGGACGCCGAGATCAGGAACTCGAAGGTGCAAGGAACACAAAACTTAGACAGGTTCGGGCCGCACGGAGCGTAACACCCTACGTCCTGTATGGTTTGTATTGCCTTCTGTGTAGAATGACCTAATGATCTTCTGTTTTGAGGGGGGTCCCCGACCTCCCTTATATATCCGAGAGGTCAGAGTTACAAAGATGCTAACCAACCCCCTCCGAGGGATCACACCAGAACTGATCTCGAGTAGATCCTCTCTGTGTTGGTTAGCTCTATCTCCTATTTAAACGGGATAAACAAGAGATAAACAAAACAAATAAGAGATAAGACGGGCTTAATCTCTTAAACTTCGTAACGTGCCTAGCCCGGTAGCCCCGGGTCTGACAAGCCCCCGAGCTCTTCGTAGCTGAGTACTGCAGGCTTATCGAGTACTTTCGAAGCAGTCTTCGACTTCTTTCTGATGATTCGTCTTGAAGTCCTTCTTCGAGTACTTGCTTGGCTGCATCGAAACTATGAGGTGCTCATGCCCCGAATTTCATTTCTGATATGGCGTGCGATTGCAAAATCGCACTCCATATGGAGTAGCCCCCGAGCCTTAGGTTGAATCGGAGAATCAGGCTGAGGGTCCCACTTGTCTGTAGTCTTCCTTACCCTTCAAAGAAATTTGAAAAATAAGTAGTTGATGCCACGTACCCTGCAGCCCCCGAGCCTTGAATCCAAATCCCACAAAATTGGAGATAAGGGTCCAAAAACCGTGGCATACAGGCTAAACAATGACACGTTAAGGGGAGACCGAAGCGATGGTACAAATGATGTAATTAGACCAAAGATTCAAAAAACCCCTTTTTTCGGGCTAATTAGCCCTGAAAAAATGATTAATCAAATATGCAATCTAATCGGATCACCAAATGACCCCTCATCTTCGGAATATTCCACGAAACGACTCTTGAACTTCAGAACAGTAACTTTCCCCCACTCCGCTGGTTATTTAACCCCGCGATAACTGTAGGAAAAAACCACGCTTTCAATCTGCATTCCATCAAGAGCCACCAAATTCCCCAGTCCAAACCAAGCGCCGCCGCCTTCCCCCAAGAAAAACTCCCACCCCGACCTCCCCGCCCCTCTCCCCGCAGCCCCCGAGCATCTCGTGGCCGGCGCATCGGAGATGACGTCCAAGAAGTCAGAGATCGAGGGAATGAAGAAGGATGCGGAACCAACAACCGCGGAGTGGACACACAGTAAGTGCTCCCTCAACAATCTGAAAAAACTTATTTCCGAGGGGTTGCTGCAAGAGAAAAATCTCGTCAACTGGCGCCCCTCTTTCCGTGAACTTTTCCCCATGGAGAATGTCGACGAAATCGTCACATTCTACCATTTTGCCGAACGGGGATTGGCCCTCCCCACTTGTTCTTTCTTCCGCGGCCTTCTTTATTACTACGGGCTTGAGCTCCATCACCTCAACCCGAATTCCATCTGCCACATCTCCATTTTCATCCACTTTTGTGAAGCATTTCTCGGAATTGAACCCCACTGGGATCTATTCCGCTTCCTCTTCCGCGTGAAACCCCAGCCGACCACGAAAAAACTCGCTGTGGTGGGGGGCGCCGGCATCCAACTGCGACAGCAGGCCGGCGAAAAATACCTTGCATATAGATTCCCCTCCAACCTTCCTGGGTGGAAAAACCTCTGGTTTTACATCGAAAACCATGCTCCCCCCTGCCGACGAAGTCGAGCAAACCGCCCGTGGTGAGGGGGGAATGGAACCTCGAACCCTCCGGCATGGAAATGATTCAAGTCAAGGAGCTGCTGGAGGCCATCGATGCACTGAAGAAGGAGGGGGTGACCGGCGCCTCCGTCATGTTCTCCTTTTACAAGCGCCGTGTCCAACCCATCCAACAGAGATGTTGCCTGGGCTTCGAGTACACCGGCTCTGCTGACCCTTCTCGCATGTGCACAGAGGAGGTGCCAGATGAAGTCGCGCTCCAGCGGGTTCAGCGGGTGCTGCTGGACGTGAACACCGTGCCGTACGTGCCCACCTTGTACTCCGCGCAACATCCGCCCCCGCCGGTAAGTGCTCGACTTCTTTTGCCGAAGAAATCGACTACTGCGCCGGTACTGAGCTGAGGGACTTTCTGCAGGGACATTCGGAACTGTACTGCAGCTACCCACCGCAGCCGGACCTCCCCCGAGCGTATCACCTCCTTCCTTCTGCAGTCACGGCGGCCAAGAAGGCTCGCCTTGCTGCGACCCAGAGCCGCAACGAGGCCGCCGAACGCGTGGACTTGCCAGCGGGGGAAGAAGCCGAGGGGGGTCCGCGCCCTGTTGCCGCCGTTGCCACCAAGGCGGCTCGCCATGCTACGGTTCAAGGCAGCAGCGAGTCCACCGGGTGCGTGGGCTCGCAGGCGAGCGAAGGGACCGTGGGGGAGCCGCGCGGGGACAACTCCTCCGATCAGAGCGTGGAGTTGGCCGGCGCTCTGCCACCGGTGCCGAAGGGCCAGCGCCAGGTGCTCAAACGCAAGGCTCAAGAAGTCGAGTCCTCCAGGTACGAAATTGCTGTTTTGGCCAGTTCCAAAGTTTCCATGGTGCTGAGTACTGACAGCATCCCCTTGCAGTCTCCCTGCCCCGCCACCCGGGACTGAGCGCGAAGGGGTGGAGGCAGGCCCTTCAGCCGCCACGACGGTGACAATCGCCGTGGCGGGGACCCCTCCATCGGCCGATCAAGCCCCGCCATCCGCAGCGGGCGTCCCCCATCGGGCCTGGCGGGTTAAGAAGGCTGCCAAGAAGAAGTCGACACTGTAAGTTTCCTTTCAATCGCTTGAAAATCCTGCTCGTGTCCGCTCAGGTAACAATATTGCCGATGTCGCCAGGGCTGCGAGCGCCGTCAAGCTCCAGATCGAACCAGGCGCGGCTGCGGCGCCTGCCTCGGCCGCTACAGCTAGGGCTGGAAACGAGCCGAGCCGAGCCAGGCTCGGCTCGGCTCGCCTTGGCTCGGTCATCTAGCGAGCCGAGCCTGGCTCGGCTCGGTAATTTCACGAGCTGGTGGAAGAGGCTCGGCTCGGCTCGTTATCGGCTCGCGAGCCGGCTCGAGCCAGCTCGCGAGCCACAACTTTTATTGCATCACAGATTCACGGATCAAGACATCAAGTGTTTAACAGCAAGAAAAAAAATGCATAAAGTGTTTAACAACTTTTATTGCATCACAGATTGGGAAATGGGAAGGGAAGTTAGGGTTTAGGCGTTTAGCTAATGTCTAATGGGCTTTGACCTTTTGGGCTTGCTGCTGGGCTGGGCACTTGGAGGTTTGGCCTCAGCTCGCGAGCCGGCTCGCGAGCCGGAGCGAGCCGGCTCGGCTCGGCTCGGCGTTTTTGCGAGCCCAGAAAAGAGGCTCGGCTCGGCTCGTTCCAGGCTCGCGAGCCGCTCCGAGCCGAGCCGAGCCGCTCCGAGCCCGAGCCGAGCTTCGAGCTGCGAGCTTTTTTTCCAGCCCTAGCTACAGCCTCCGAGCCCCCGGCGCCTGAGGGGCCAGTACCCGCGGAGGTGGCCCCTGAGGCGGATGCGGCGCTCCCGGACTTGCCGCCTCCCGAGCCTCGACTAGAGGAAGCCGGACCCAGTGGCGGGGAACAAGTCGAGGCCCCTGACGCCGCTCATACTGATGGCGCAGGTAGGCGCTTACCCGCCCGCGTCTGGCTGCCGGGGTCTGGGCGTAGTGTTTTGATCATGTCGTATGCCTGCAGGTGTCCGGCCGCCGCCGCCAGGGGATGCCGCCGGGCCCTCGAGGAGTCCCCGTGAGGTGTTGAGGGCCGGGTCCGGGCACCAGGACGTCATCACTACCGACCTGGTGGATGATCTTCTGCTGTCGGTGGAGAACCTGAAGACCTTCAAGAGTACTTTCAAGGAGCTGTACGACTTCTCCATGGTAAGACTCGGGCGATGATCCCGATATGCGCCTTGGCGAGTTGTGTATGACTCACTCTCCTCCTTTTGTACAGCATGTAATCACAAAATCCCAGAAGAAGTCGGATAAACTCCGCACGGTTGTGAGTGACGCGCGGGAGTTAGGTGCCCTGCACAAGCGCATCTCCGAGGAGAAGACGAAGAATTGCTATATGCAGCGCGAGCTTGATATACTGAAGAAAGAAAGGACTCGAGAGACCTGGCTGCTCAAGAATGACCTGAAAACATGGAGAAGGCCAACTCCGAGCTCCAGCAACAGCTCAAGGAGCAACAAGCGGAGTACCAGGAGCAGCTCAAGGCAGAGAAAAAGGCGCACCAAGGTAAGCTCTCGCTTTCCTCGAGTACTTTTTCCTTAGTGAGTCTCCTTAGATGCTGAAGTACCCTTGCCGCAGAGCTTAGGAAAATAACGAAATACAAAGAGGAGCTGCTTACTGACGTGAAGAATATGCTGTATCGTCGTACAGATGAAGTCGAAAAGCTGCAGAAGGTGATCGGCGACACTGAGCGTCAGTTCGTCGACTGCCTTCAGCAAGTCAAGGCGCTGGGCGAGAAGGACGAGCAGATGCGCAAGGAGCTGGAGGACCTCTGGGGGGCCGCCCAGGAGCTGGTGGACATGGTGGATCCCCCAGAAGAAGGCGAGGCAGGCCCGCGGCCCCTGCTGGAGCGACTCCGTGAAGCCCCGAAGAAAATGCTCAAGTTCCTATCCGAAGCTCCAGTCGCTTGCGTGAGCAACGCCCTCGCATATGTAAAGTCCTTCGTGCCGAATGCGCAGCTAGGCATTTTTGCGCAGGGGATGGCGGCGGACTGCTCGGATGAGCGTTTTGAAGAGTACCTGCGAGAAGCCCAACCTGTAGCAGAACAAATTGTACACAGTGTGCTGCAGGATTAGGGTATGAGAAACAAGTAATCATTCTCTTGTATATATGGTTATTTTGATGTCTCTACTTGTGTGTGTGTGTGTGCCTATGCTGAGCGGATGTCCAGGCTTACAAGGCGCAAGTAGTAGACACTACCCCGGGGTGCAACGACCCTGAAGGTAGCCATAGCTCCGTGTAGGAACTCGTCTAACAAGTTATCCACAACCCGATCTTGTAGGTCTAGACTCGTTAGGAAAGAACGCGAGCATCGTCACGGGGCTGCCGTCGGTAGGGCAAAAAGTTAGGACTAGCTCGAGTGCGGCGACTCTGAGTGTAGTCGAAAATCGCTCCTGCTTGTGAGCGTGCTCCGTAAGCTGAGTGAGACCCGGGCGGACGGATCGAGCTTGTTAGGAGCAGGTGCGGTCGTTGCCGCGTTTTGGCCATTCTTTTGGCAAAAACATGACTGTTCTGAGTGCAGCCACTCAGGATGTAGTCGAGGTGGCTCTTTATGCGAGCCTTTCCAACGCGCTGTTTTTTAGCCAGTCGAGCGGATCAACTGAGTTGGACAAAGTGCGACTTCGGTCGCGTGCGACCACCTAAGGTCGCGGCGGAACTCGATATATCGAGGAGTTTTAGCCGAAGCGGATGGTTCGACAAAAAATAAAGCCGATAAGTTGTGAATGTAGTCATAACTTTATTCACGACGAGTAGCCAGCTTACACGAGAGTTTCGCCCGTGGCCGTGGCTGTCGTGCGCCGGAGAGGGAATGTGCAACCCGAATATTGTGGCTCGTAGCCTCCAATATGAATCGGGGAAAGGAGATCTTCCAAGCCCCCGGGGAATTCGGATATCACCGGGCATTTGCTTATGGGTAGAACTTGCGCAGGTGTTGGACGTTCCAGGAATTTGGGATGTCCTGGCCTTCGGGGCACTGTAGTCGATACGACCCTGGCCGTGTGACCTGCTTGACGATGAACGGGCCCTCCCACCTTGAGTTGAGCTTGTGTAGGCCAGATTCGTCCTGGACACGACGCAAGACCAATTCGCCAACACTGAATGACCGCTCCTTGACGTTGCGATCATGGTATCGGCGGATCCCCTGCAGGTACCGGGCTGACTGGGCAAGAGCGGTGCAACAAGCTTCTTCCACAGAATCGAGCTCTAACTGCCGCGCCTCGTCCGCCTCGCCTTCATTGTACATTTCGACCCTTGGGGACTTCCACATGATATCGGCTGGTAAAATGGCTTCGGATCCAAATACAAGGAAGAAGGGTGTTTGGCCTGTGGCTTTGGACGGCTGAGTCCGAAGCCCCCAGACTACATGCGGCAGCTCGTGTACCCATTTGCCTCCCTTCTTGCTGTTTTCATCATATAGTCACTTTTTGAGACCGTCGATTATCAAGCCGTTCGCCCGCTCGACTTGTCCATTGGCTCGCGGGTGTGCGACTGAGACATATTTAACTTCAATGCAAGCATTCTCGCAAAATTCCCAGAACTGGTTGGCCGTGAAATTTGACCCCAGGTCCGTGATGATGGTGTTGGGGAAGCCGAAACGGTGCAAAATATCCGAGATGAAGTCAACAACCCGATCTGGCGTGAGCTTGGCGATTGGCTTGTACTCGATCCACTTCGTAAACTTGTCGATAGCCACCAACACATGGGTAAAACCGCCTGGTGCTGTCGTGAAGGGCCCGATCATGTCGAGACTCCAACAAGCAAACGGCCAAGATGGCGGTATAGTGATGAGGCTATGGGCCGGAACATGCGTCTGTTTGCCGAAGAATTGACAATTTTGGCACCTGCGCACGAGATCCTCCGCGTCGGTGACTGCGGTGGGCCACCAGAAACCAGCCCTGTACGCTTTCCCAACCAGCGTTCTTGAAGCCGCATGGTTGCCGCAGACGCCTTCGTGAATATCCCGCAGTATGTCGTAACCGTCCTCCTTCGTGACGCACTTCATGAGAACTCCTGACCGAGCGCCACGCCTGTAGAGCTTGCCTTTGACCAGGACGAAGCCCTTGCTCCTTCGCAAGATGCGTGCCGCTTCTGCGCTCTTGGCGTCAATTCCCGCTGGTAGCCGTTGGTCTTGAATGAAGTCGATAAAAGCCGCTCGCCAATCCTCCCCCAGCATCAGAACCTCTCGATCGGGTTGTTGGGAACCCGAGTCGATGGTTGCCTGCGGAGAAGGCTTGATGGATGGCTGAGCGAGCTCCTGGACGAAGACTCTCGGCGGGACTTGAGCGCGTGTTGACCCCAGTTTGGACAGGATATCTGCACCAACGTTGTGCTCTCGTAGCACATGGTGGACCTCCAAGCCGGAGAACTTGCTTTCCAGCTTGCGCACTTCCTGAACGTATGCCTCCATTGTCTCCTTGTTGCAGTCCCATTCCTTATTGACCTGTTGGACAACAAGAAGAGAATCGCCATACACAAGTAATCGCTTGATCCCTAGCGATATCGCCAAACGAAGCCCGTGAAGCAAGGCTTCATACTCGGCTTCATTATTGGATACCTTCCATAGGATCTGAAGGACGTACTTCAATTGTTCACCTCGTGGGGAGATAAGCAAGACACCAGCACCCCCGCCGTCGAGCTTGAGGGACCCATCAAAATACATGGTCCAGTGCTCTGGCTTGTCCACTAGGGTTGGGATTTGATTCTCCCTCCATTCAGCCATGAAGTCGACTAGAGCCTGTGACTTGATTGCAGTGCGTGGCTTGAAGTCGATTGACAAAGCCCCCAGTTCCACTGCCCACTTAGATATGCGTCCCGTGGCATCTTGATTATGAAGAATATCCGCCAGCGGGAAATCCGTAACCACAGTGATCTTGTACTCGTCGAAGTAATGGCGCAACTTCCTTGATATGATTAAGATTGCATATAAGAGCTTTTGAACAACTGGGTACCGTACCTTTGACTCGGAGAGGACCTCGCTGATGAAGTAGACGGGCCTCTGCACTCCAAACGCATGGCCTTTTTCGCACCGCTCGACTACAATAGCGCTGCTGACAACATGGGTTGTTGACGCAATGTATAGTAGTAGGTCCTCTTCTGGTAGCGGAGCGGCGAGGATCGGAGGCGACTGGAGGTGAATTTTCAGGTCTTGTAGGGCCCGCTCGGCCTCCTCCGTCCATTGGAATTTGTCTTGGCGTTTTAGGAGCTTGAAGAAAGGTAGTCCTCTCTCCCCGAGTCGGGAGATGAACCTGTTCAAGGCCGCCATACAACCTGTCAGCTTCTGCACATCCTTGACTGTGGCCGGAGCCTCCATATCAGTGATGGCCGTGATCTTTACAGGGTTGGCTTCGATGCCCCGGTTGCTGACGATGAACCTGAGCAATTTCCCTGAAGGTACTCCAAAAACGCATTTGGTGGGATTGAGTTTCCACCGATATCTGCGTAGACTGCTAAAAGTTTCTTCCAGATCTGTGATCAAGTTATCGGACTCCCTGGTCTTGATGACCACGTCATCCACGTAGGCCTCAACGTTCCGGTGCAGCTGATCCGCGAAACACATCTGAATCGCGCGTTGGTATGTTGCTCCTGCATTCTTCAACCCGAAGGACATTGTTTTGTAAGCGTAAGTCCCGTACGGGGTGATGAAGGCAGTCTTGATTTGGTCCTCCTCCTTGAGCGCGATCTGGTGATAGCCTGAGTAACAATCAAGAAAACAAAGAAGGACACAGCCGGCCGTTGAGTCGACAACTTGGCCAATGCGCGGCAGCCCAAAATAATCTTTTGGGCAATGCTTGTTGAGATCAGTGTAGTCGACACACATTCTCCATTCATTATTCTTTTTCTTTACAAGAACGGGATTCGCTACCCACTCTGGATGGATTACTTCTTTAATGAATCCAGCCGCGAGAAGTTTAGCGATCTCCCGTTTAATGGTCTCACGCTTGTCGTGGGCAAACCTCCGCAGCCGTTGCTTCTTGGGCGTAGCCGTCGGGTGTACATTTAAGGCGTGCTCGATCAACTCCCTGGGCATCCCTGGCATATCCGCTGGTTTCCATGCGAATATGTCTCGGTTAGCCCGAAGGAAGTTGACGAGCGCGAGTTCCTATTTATCACCCAAGCCCGCGCCGATGACAGCGGTCTTAGATGAATCTCCCTCCTGGAGCTGGATCGTCTTGAGGGCCACGTCATCAGTCGACTGGATGCTTGACTTGCTGGCCTTCTTGGAGGGGATCTCCAGCCCGGACTGGGAAAGCTACTACGCGGCCACGAGTACTTCTCCCGAAGCATCTGGCACACGAGTAGTCGAAGCGTACTGGATCGCCTCCTGATTGCAATCGTACGACTTCTTCAGGTCGCCACGGAGGGTGAGTACTCCACCGAGTCCTGACATCTTAAGAAGCAGATAGACATAATGCGGCACTTCCATGAACTTGGCAAGTGCCGGACGACCCAGTATTGCATGGTAAGAGGAGTCGAAGGTAGCCACCTCGAACTTGATAAACTCGGTACGATAGTTCTCCCTCGTGCCAAAGGTAACTGGGAGGACCACCGTACCAAGCGGATGCGCCGCGTTACCTGGGACAATGCCGTAGAAGGGGGACTTGCTAGGAACCAGCATGTCCTTAAAATCCAGGCCCATTTTCTTCAGAGTGCTGATGAAGATGAGATTGAGCCCGCTTCCGCCATCGATGAGGACCTTGGTAAGCTTGACCTCCGCCACCACGGGGTCCAGGACCAAGGGGAACTTACCGGGCTCCGAGAAGCTCGTCCACTGATCGTCGCGAGAGAACGAGATGGGAACCTCCGACCAACGGAGTGGCCGTGGTACCGCCGGCTCGATGGACAAGATCTCCCGGAGAAGCAGCTTCTGGTCCCTCCTGGAACCGAAATCCTCATATCCTCCGAAGATAACATTGACGACCTTCGAGGCATCCTGAAACTTCGGATTGCGCCCCTGGTCATCGTGGTCGTCATCCTCGGGTTCTTTGTCAGCAGGCTTCTTATTCTTCTTCCCACCACCGGTGTTGCTGAACGTCCTCCAAAGATGGTAGCAGTCAATGGCGGCATGGCTGGCGCCCGGATGCCATGGGCACTTCTTCTGCAGGAGTTTCTCGAATTCCTCCTGCGTCGTCGACTTCTTGCCCCGCGAAGGACGATCGATAGCCGCGATAACATTATCTGGCTTTCGTTTTCGGAGTGAACCCGAAAAGTCCCGCTGGCTTGTGTCGTTGCGGTTGTCGTTTGGGCGCCGCAGATTGTTATCTTGACGCCGCGGGAACCGCTCCCACATCTTCTCCTCTTGTTCAGACCAATCGTGCATCATGTCACGAAGGCCTGCAACAGTCTTTGGCCTGTTCCGCCCAAAATCCCTGTAAATGCCGGGGTCGGTGATGCCGTTGTAGAAATAGTAGATGATGTCTTCTTCCGAGATGTTCGCGATGGTGGCGCGAACGTCGAAGAAGCGACGCGTGTAGGATCGCAGGAGCTCGTTGCGTTCTTGCTTGCACTGGGCAAGATCATGTCGAGTACCTCCACGAGCAACCGCTCCCTGGAAATTGTCGATGAAGACCTTCTTAAGCCGTTCCCAGGAGTCGATGGAGTTGCTGCCGAGGCTCTCCAGCCAAGTGAGCGGCGCAGGATCCAAAGCCATCGGGAAGTAGACGACTTTGGTAACGTTTGAGCCCCCTGCTACCTCAATAGCCGTGGAGTAACAACGGAGCCATTGCTGAGGAGCCTGCTTGCCGTCGTACTTGGTGATGCCGACGGGTTTGAAACCCTCCGGGTACTTGTAGATGCTGAAACATGCAGAGAAAGCAGGAAATCGATCGCTACAGTCAGTACCTTCATTTTCAACTTCTTCACGGGTCTTGCGCCTAGAAGAAATCACGGTGCGCGCATCGCGGCCTTCATTGATGTGCTGGCGCAGGTCCTCCGGAGGAAGTCGATGATGGGCTTGTCGTGGCTGACCCCCTTGCGGTGGCTGCTGCCTCCCGCCAGGGGTCTGGCTCCCGCAAGCGTTGTCGTTGCTGGGTTGGCGTCGAGGACGATCGCCAGCCGTTCAGCTGTGAGCCTGACTTCGACTTTCGCCCACGCGCTCCTCCCTGATGGTAGGCGCCGGGTTGTGTTGATTCAACTGGATCCAAGCCCTCTGCGCGTATAGGAGTGCTTGACGTACCTCCGGATCATGGCTGCGCTCGAGGATGGCCGTTACCCTGGCGATGTTGGCCACCGGAGTCCGAAAACCCCGTTCGCTGACGGCGGCGAACTCAGGATCAAGCTCGCGATGCATAGATCGCCTACGCTCGTTGGCCCTCCTTCGCCGGATTGTGCGGGCCCTGTTTCTGGCCCTCCGCGCTTCACGGTCGGCGTCGTTCTCGTCACCGACGTTGGTCGTGATCTCATCCTCGGAGATCGCTTCAAAGTTGTCGATGGGAAAATCCCCACCGTCCTCGCCTTCTTCGGCCATCAGCACCTGGCGGGAAGAAAGCTCATGAGAATTTTCGTCGACTAGTTCAGTCGACCCCTCCGCCGCGGTGGCCAATGGCCTGCCTTCTTAAAAAGGCAAGGGCTCGAGGTGAGCCACGAGTCGACCCTCTGCCTCGAGTAGCTTGGGGAGCGTCACGCCCCTACAGTGCACCACGTGCCCCTCTGGCAGGGAGGTGACCACCAGATCACCGGTACCGGAACAACCCGAAGCCCCCCGACACGTGGTGGCTTCAAGCTTTCCGATCTGGAGTAACAAGTCCAGGTCCTTCTCAAACATGGAGAGGGACCCAGAGTCGTGGGCCTCCTGAAGATTAGTGGCCAAATCGCACAAACCGAGTTGAGATCGGTTGTGCAGGTCCCTAGATTGGAGCGAATCCAAACCAGGGGGAGTTGCCACAACACCAGAAGAAGTCGAGGCTGGAGCGAACTCCAACTCGATCTGTGCTACGGAAGCGTGGAGCGGCAAGTTGTCGAGCCCGTCGACGAACTTGTCAAGGTTGCTGCGGAGATCCGCAGCGGAGGTCTTTGGCTTCATGTCGACGAGGAATCGCCGGAAACTGCCCGCACCATCTGCGATGCAGACCCATGAACCAAAAACGAACGTCGTGCCCTGAGAGGGAACTGACTTGATGAATCTGAACGATGCCATCGAGCTCGCCGGTGGATCTTCGACGCGCTCCCCTACCTGGCGCGCCAGCTGTCGGTGTTTAACCGGCTGCCCACCGAGGGATATACCCAAGGTGGTAAGTTTTGGGTGAGGGGACGCCGAGATCAGGAACTCGAAGGTGCAAGGAACACAAGACTTAGACAGGTTCGGGCTGCACGGAGCGTAACACCCTACGTCCTGTATGGTTTGTATTGCCTTCTGTGTAGAATGATCTAATGATCTTCTGTTTTGAGGGGGGTCCCTGACCTCCCTTATATATCCGAGATGTCAGAGTTACAAAGATGCTAACCAACCCCCTCCGAGGGATCACACCAGAACTGATCTCGAGTAGATCCTCTCTGTGTTGGTTAGCTCTATCTCCTATTTAAACGGGATAAACAAGAGATAAACAAAACAAATAAGAGATAAGACGGGCTTAATCTCTTAAACTTCGTAACGTGCCCAGCCCGGTAGCCCCGGGTCTGACACCTCCCTCTCCACATAGGAATCCCTACTCTCTGCTTCATTAAGTCCTTCTTCACCGTGTTTATTCCAACATCGATAATCCTCCATGAATCCACGTTTGATCAAGTGTGATTTCAACACGTGCTCTTGAAGATATCGCTTCTCATTTTTGCAATTTTTGCATGGGCAATAAAGATACTGTATACCATTGTCCACCATATCTTTCTTCGCGTTCTTAATGAAGGCTTGAACACCATCCATAAACTCCTTGCAAAGGCGTGGACCATACATCCAACACCGATACGACATCTATATAGAATATGAAATCAAAATGTTAGGATTCTCATAGTTTGAGGGCATGCACAACTAGTGTTTAAGTTCAAATATTGTTAGATGGCAAATGATATGATATCATGTGCTAGAAAAAATATCAAGTACGACGGTCATTTAGATCTAGAGTTGTGCTAAATTTTATTGGTCCAAAATAATCGATATCATGTCGGAGGTACCTTGCCACTGCCCCCGCGACACACGACAGCAAGAAGAGGCACGATCGTGCTCCAGCCGCCCGCCGCGACACGCTCCCCACGAGATCTCCACCGCCCACCGCGGCAGATCCACCCAGCCGCACATCCGCCAGCACCACTTTCCCCAGATCCACCCAGCCGCACCACCAAAGTATCAGACTGCAAGTTCGGACAGCTTGTTCGGACCTCCAGACCCCCAGGCGGGTCTTGTCTGAGGTGGGAACAAATGCAAGACGCGATCTGTGACGAGCCATCCAGTGGCGCATCTCCCATCCGCATGATCTGAGACGCGCCGTCCAGTGGCTCGTCTCCCATCCGTATGATCTGAGAGGCGCCATCCAGTGGCGCATCTCCCATTTGTAAAGCTTGTTCGGACGGCTTGTTCGGACCTCCAGACCCCCAGGCGGGTCTTGTCTGAGGTGGGAACAAATGCGATCTGAGACGCGCCGTCCAGTGGCGCGTCTCCCATCCGCATGATCTGAGACGCGCCATCAAGTGGCTCATCTCCCATACGCATGATCTGAGACGCGCCATCCAGTGGCCCGTCTCCCATTTGTAAAGTGAGACGCATCCCGGCTATTTAACGAAAGAAAATATAGTCGCGAGATGTACTGCTGAACGAGATGAGCACGGCTGAAATCCCCCTCCCCAGCGTCCCGGAGACCGAGGACCTCGCCACCACCAAAATCCCCCTCCCCAGCGTGCCGGAGACCGCGGCGCTCGGCATCACCCTCCTCGGCGCATCCTCCGAGACCGCCGCGCTCCCGGAGTGCACCGCTTCGGAGATCACGGCGGTCGCCACCGGCAGATCTACGGCGCCTCCTCCAGCGGGCTTCTCCACCACCAGCCGCAGATCTGCGACACGGGGACCACAGCTCCCTTCACCACCAACATCCCCGGGCTTCTCCACCACCAGCCGCAGATCTGCGACACGGGGACCACAATGCCCTTCACCACCAACATCCCCCGCGCATAAGGATCGGGTACCCCCCATTGTTGCATGTATTTGTTGAAATCGTCGCATTCTGCCTGAATCTGCATCAAACCCACGAAACCCACGGAGGAAGCTTCTCTTTGTTTGCTTTAGTGGTAGTACTCTATCGATTTCTATTGTCTCACGAAACCCACGAAACACGAGCTGGTCCAGGATGAAATTTCCGAGCTGGTCGAAGCTGTTTAGCTGCTTCGGCGGCTGCCTCCCCTGCAGCGACTGTTCAACCAATGTCACCCTAAACTGCTGTAGCTCGGGGAACAACAACGCTTACAGGGGGCAGGACGATGATTCAGCTCGCGAAGCTGCTAGCGCTCGTAAGCCAGCGCCATTGCCTGATTTAATTTCTATGTAATAATTAATATCGATGTAATAATAATTGCTGGATTTAGCTAGACATTGTAATGTATTGTGAGATTATTTGTATTTGAGACATTGTAATGTATTGCTGGATTTACTAATATGTAATGTAAGCCGGTTCGTTCGGTTTGAAGGGATTTGATTCCATAATGTAATGTAATATGTAATGTATTGTACGCTACAGACGTGCACCCCCGCGCCCCCTCCCCTTTTGGGGGCTCTGGATATTTGCGAGACGCACCTTACTAAGGCTCGTCTCGCATTACTGTGCGAGACGCGCCTTAATAAGGCTCATCTCGCATTACTTTCAAACCCTCCCACGGCGCATTGAGGTGGGAATAAATGCGAGACGAGCCACGTTAAGGCTCATCTCAGATCTCAAAATGATCGGAGACGTGCCCTTCCACGGCGCGTCTCGCATTTGTCTCTTACCCTCCCCCACCCCACGCAGCGCCGCGCCCGCATTTTTAGCGCGTCTCTCTTTCTATAATCTGAGATGTGCCCTTAGAGGCTTGTCTCAGATTGCTCGCTCCTATTTGCTGTTTTGGCGCAGTGTAATTACGCTGAAACAAAAACAACCAATTAACTACACCACGATACAACAAACAACAAAAAGGAAAAGGGGAATTAATCAGCTAGCTAGCATCCTCCTCTGATCAGTGATACAGTGACTGATACAGCGACAACAGATCATCCAGGTCCCGAATCCAATCTGCAGCGTAGCTTAATTTGCTTATGGTTCTGGTCTTGACTCTCGAACACTGTTGCTTCTAGTTAGCACGTCTGTTCATGCATGGTGTATGATGTGTTGTCGATTGCTCGTCCAATCCTAACTAAGGCATGGGCAGGCAGGACGTGTAAGTTGCTGCTCATTTGTACGGCGCAGAAGCCTCGTGTCTAGCTGCAGCGGCTGTGATTGGGACTGTATGCACCGTAAAAAATACAGTACACTTCATTGTCTGACTAGCCCACAACCATGCATCCCTCATCCCTGGAAGAGCCGGAGGACACGAAGTCGCGAACTCGCAAAGGAACGAAACAGGATTGGACGGCGACCGTGTGAACTGATCAGAAAGTTTCAGGCCAGCGATCAGTTTTTATTTTCTCTCAGCTCCTTTCGGTGGCTGTAAAAATGCTGACTGCTACAATTTGGTGGAGGGAATGTGTGTCAACCAATACTTTGGAATTGCTTCCATTTTCCAATTGAATTACATGAGGATAAAAGTAACCGATAGGATTTCTTTTTCTTTTTGGCTGTTGCCCGTTCTCAACCAGGACGACCAAGGTCACACAAGTACAGAACTGCTTCCCTGAGTCATCAAAATGTTGTCTTTGTCGCTCCGTTTGGTTCAGCGTTTTGGGGTTGCTTTTGCGTTGAAAACGCATAAGCTAAACCAAAGGGGTCCAACACCGCAGCAGCTTTTATCAACGCGGCTGCGTTTGCACGTACAAATGGAAAAGCAGCTCGCCCCCTGCTTTTGCTGCGTTGAGCCGAAATTTACCCGCCTGCCACTCCCTAGTTGCGTACCGCTTCGGTTCTTTTTCTCCCTCCCGTGGCTTTCTTCCCCGAACCGAGCGAGACACCGACGGCGTAGCTAGGTTGAGCGCCTGCTCCCTTCCCCTTGCTGGCGCTGCTCCCTTCCCATCGCTGTGGCCTCCCTGAGCTCTCTCCGTCGCAGCTCCCTAGCTTCCCGTCGCCGTAGCCTGCTCCCTTCCTCTCACTGGCACACGCCCCTCCCATCGCCGTGCTTGACCCTCCCCTCGTCGGCCGCAGGAGCTAGTCCGTCCCCTCGTCGTCCGCAGGATCTCGCCCTCACTTGCTCCCTTCCCGTCGTTGTGGTCTGCGTGGGTCGCGGAGCGCACAAGAGAACTTGCGCTAGAGCAAGCAGGGGCAGAGCGCGTGTGCTGGAGCACCATGGAGCTCGATCTGGAGAGGCGTGTGTTGCTTTTGTTGAGGCAGGAAGAAAGATAGCATGTAGGAGATAGAAAGATACTTTTTTTTACCCATGTGTGATAATTTTCCATTCCATTGCGTGACTTGTAGTTGCGATTATATTGTATATAAATGACAAATCTGGGTCTCAGGGGCATTACAGACATTTTATGGATTTTCAGTTTTTTCACAGCAGGTTGAACCAAACGACGTTCAGCTTTTTCACAGCTACCAGCTCACAACAGCTTTTTCACAGCTCACCGCAGCTTTTTCACAGCTCACAGCTGAACTAAACGCACCCTAAATACACAATCGATGATGGCTGATGAGACGCGCCAGCGCATGAACTGGAACACTCACCTCGCCGGCCACTCATTGCGACCATCATGGCCGACCTCCGCAGCACACGAGATGTCCCGGTGCCTCCCTCTCCCAGATGACGACGTCGATCTCGGGCATGTGCTGGCGATCCAATGAAATCATGGAGGAAAGCAAGCTCCGATTCGCGCGTCACGCAGGGAATGGAAAGTCGGCTGTCTATGCCTGTGCCCGTTGCAGGCTTGGAGCGAGATACTCTGATACAGGGAGCAGGAGGCTTGGAGCGAGATACTCTGGTACATGGAGGAGGCGGCGAAGGGTATAAGGGGGTGTTTAGATTGTAAATCTTTATAACATTTGGAACTTTTTGCTACTGTAGCGTTTTCGTTTGTATTTGACAAATTTTATCTAATCATGAACTAACTAGACTTAAAAGATTCGTCTCGTGATGTACAATTAAACTGTGCAATTAGTTATTTTTTTTACATACATTTACTGCTCCATGCATGTGTCCTAAAATTAATGTGATGGAGGCTTAAAAGATTCATCAGTGTAAAAATTTGGAACTTTGAAGTGATCTAAATGGGGCCTAAGGTGATCGACGCTGAGGGTCTGCCGGGGGAGCTGATCCGCGAGCTCCTCAGCTCCGCTGACTCCTGCGCTGCCGCTGATGGAAGATTTTCAGAACGCCCCCTGATTTAGATCCGAGTATTTGCAAAAAATCCATTAATTTTTCATACAGACCCCTAGTTTGGATCGCGATTAATCACGATCTGAATATTTGCAAAAGGGACCCCAGTATTTACATATATCCCCCTAATTCGGATCGCGATTAATAGTTGCGATCCGAATATTTGCAAAAAGGACCCTATTATTTGCATGTAGGCCCCTGGATGGGATGGGAATTTGGCAGCCGTCGCGGAGGGGTTCAGTTCAGACTCCGAAGGCAAGGCAGGAGCGGGAGCGGAGCGAGGCGGCCATGGCGGAGCTCGCTGCGGACCAGCACGTCCGCTACATCGTCACCGTGGGGAAGGTAACGCACCCGTCCACCTCGCCCTCTCCCCCGTCTCCTCGACTTCTCCCGCGCTTCCGACGCCCGCCCTTCTCTGCCTCTTCGATCGGCTTGATGTCCTAGATGTGGATAAGGTTGCTGATTGTATCGTTTCCAGATCTTGAATTGGGTTCACACTGTTGGAGTATCGGGGAGATTACAACTTGGGGCCGGCCCGATCGACGGCGACGCTGGGGCGAGCAGCGGCGTGGGGTGGATCTGCACGGTGCTGCGGAGATGAGCGGCCGGTGTGGTGGCTGCCTCTTCTACGGGCGGCTCGTTGCCCCGCAGCTCTCGGCCTCACAGCTCCTGCTCTTCTAGCGGCGCCTGCGATGCCTCTCTAGTCAGAATGCATGGCGCGCGGGCGAGGCTCACGAGGTCAGCGTCACAGAGGCGGCGCGAAGGACGCCCAAGCGATAGGCTGGCGCTTGTTGCAGGCCACACCGCCGGATCACTAGCCACCAGTTGCAGTGGTTGGTTAGCAGGGCAAAAGCTTAAAGCCTCAAGCAGCGGCCAGCAGGAGCGAGCAACTAAAGCAAGGTATGCAAACCAATAGATGCAATTTCCTGTTTCTGTATTACTCTGTGTTAATGGTTCAATATTATCATGCATCAAATGCACAGTTACAAACTGCGGTGTACCAGAACTATCTGTTCTCATATGGCATCAGTAGTTATCTCTCTTTTACTGTTCTTCAAGTAACTAGAGATAGAGCAATACCGAAAAGCTCACTATCAAGTGACTGATTAGATTGGGAGAAAAGCTGGTTTAAATTTTAAAACCTTAATAAATGGGGAAAGAAGATAATCTAATGGAGTTATATGAATGACTAATGAAACAAGCTGCGAGGAACTTGACAATTACATGGCACAAAAGAAGTCAGGTAAACATTGTGTATGAACATGGAATAGGTGTTACTCTAATAGAGATCGCATAGATATTATTCATTTCTCTACGACTGAACTGTCTCCACTTGAGGTCTCGGTTCATCTGAATTTTTCCAACAATGCAATATTAGGAAGTTGAGAGTAGTAGCTTCTAGTAGAGATGTTAACTTTTCATTTTAATTAATTTCCCCTGCTCTCATTTTTTCCCCTCTCCCCCTGCTGCACTACTATGCATCGCTATCAGGTAATCATAATTGCATCTTCTTTATCTTGCAGTTTGTTTGAACAGGTACAGCTATAACCACAAGAGTCTTCAATTCCTATGTAGCCCTGCATTGTTCGTGCATGCTTGGTCAACCATGGATAACCCAGACCTCAAAAGGAAAGCTGCTCTTGGTTACTCAAAATATTAGCTATCTCATAATTAAGGAGCAGGGAGGGGGCACCCATTCCTCACTGAACCACCAACCACCAGTGGCGGATCTAGGATGCAAAATTAGGGGGGGGGGGGGCTCATTTTCCTCTTCTTCCTCCTCCTCTCTCTGTCTTCTTCTTCCTCCTCCTTTTCTTCTTCCCCTTCTTTATCCATGGTTGAAAGTTGTTGGGGGCCCCCCACGGGATCCGCCCCTGCTGACCACACCACAGGGCGGCAGCAAGATTACTGAACTGAGGTAAATTGCTTCTCACAGCCATGACATTCTACATGTTCATTTTCAGCAAACATATATACATTCAAGGACTTCAGTTTAATTTCCAATTTCTCCAATAGAGAACAATTAGTAAATGAAGGCTTTAGGGCCTGATTGGTTTAGAGCCAAAACCTGCCCTGCCAAAGTTAGGACGGACCCAAAAATTGGCGCTCGTTTGGTTCAAAACCAAAACGTAGGCGCGCCGAACTTTCTGGGCAGGACGGTAGTGTTCACGTTGCCGACGTTTTGGCTGACGTGGCCAGGCTCCCTCTTCCCTCCCTTAACTATTGCAGCGCAGCCTCCTCCTCTCGCAGGTCGCAGAGCAGCCAGCCTCCTCCCCTCTCGCAGCGCAACTAGCCCCGGAGCCCCCCACCATCTCTTCTCCTCGAGTCAACAACAAAGCACCGGACTTCCACCACTCATTCCCATCGCAGATCAAAGGGCCCTACCTCAAGTACAGATGGGATAGGAAATAAAATCTTTTCATCATTTGAGGACCTGGGGTATCTCCGTTGATCTGGTGCACTCACCTCTCCAATCAATCCATCTATTCCAACTAGCATGTGTTCCTCCACTACAACCATCAATTTTCTAGATTTAACTTTCTAAATTATCTTCTGTTTACAGATCCACTGCACCAAAGTGCTGACGAAAACATTCGTGAACTGAATCGACAGCTACAAGATCTGTTGGTCCAAAGATTAAGGTACATTTCTACGAAATCCTTTCTCTGTTCAAACTTCAGATCGAAACAAAAGGACATTATTTGCTTTTTTCATCAGTATGGATTGTTAGGGAGCGTGAGGGATTGCTGGATGGAGTATTTTGTTGCGTAGCCACCTGGGCAGCATGATGGCCTGCAGTTTGGACTGTAAATTATTTTCTAGTCCTACTGGTTTCAGATGTAGCTCCACGAATTACCAACTGCATAATCCCATAAAATTTCTTGTGTTAGATTTCAGACTTCCGATGGCTAACCACTTCAAACTGTCCAAATATTTTCCATCAGGTGTTTGTCCGTCCACTTCCTTCAGGTTGTCTGCACCTCTCCATTGATAGCATTTCTTGAGACCTTTATCCAGTGCTATTTACCAATTACAGCTAGCTTTTTGGTTCTGATTTACTTGTCTAAAGCCTGAGCACTTGCCATAGTATCATAGGTAAGACACTGGCCACCCAAAGCCATAGTATCCTGCTCATATTCTGTGCAGACCTTGCAAAGAAATCCTCAGCTTCTCATATAATTTAAATAAGTATTTTGTGAAGTCCTAACAAAATTATCATAATGTGAAAGTATTAGCAGACAAGTAGATATCTTAGTATATTTTTTATTATCATTACCGTAAATTTATTCACGCTTGATGGACAATATTTCAGTTAATGTGTTTACCAAAGAGAATCAATTTATTGGCTGCTGATCTATGCTATGCACTAGTTCTTCCTGTGTCATTTATTATTTCAACAATGTTTTACTTGGCTGGTGATATATGATTTGCAGCCTCTCTTTTTTTTCTTTTTGCTTGTGGATGTTGGATATAGGCATGTACATAGATGGACAATAATCATCATGAATTCCTTTATTACTGTATGTGGAGGCAAAAGGCCCTAGCTGTTCTTGTTCTACTGTTGGTCTTCTGGTGGAGGAACCAAAATGACAAGAGGACTAGAGCCAAACGTGTAAAGTATGCTCCTCTTATGCAGAGGGATATCTGGCGTAGTAGTGAACTAATTAGGTTGGTTGACACCTCTGACGGAATATGTATGCGCGAGCTGAGGATTGCCCGGTCTGTGTTCTACAAGCTTTGTTCTGGGCTTAGGGACAGGGGGCTATTACTTGATACATTTCATGTTTCAGTGGAGGAGAAAGTGGCTATGTTTTTGAAGATTGCTGGGCAATGTCACACACACTCCTCTGTAGCCATTGCACAGTGGAGATCTGGATGGACAGTTAGTAGGTATTTTAACGTCGTCTTACGTGCCCTTGTGAAGTTGGCTCCTGAACTAATTTATATTAGATCAACTTCCACACATCCTAAGATCACCAACAGCCCAAACAGATTTTATCCATATTTTGAGGTAACTCTCAGAAGTGCATGGACATATTTTTTTAACAACTTATATGCAAAAATGCTTGACATAAGTTTTTGTCATTGTACATAGGGATGTTTAGGGGCACTTGATGGCACTCACATCAGGGCATGTGCGCCTGCTAAATTTGTGGATAGGTTTAGGGGGCGCAAGTCGTACCCCACACAAAATGTCTTAGCAGTTGTCGACTTTGATCTGCACTTCACTTATGTCCTAGCTGGGTGGGAGGGGTCTGCTCATGATTCTCATTTTGCATGATGCCCTGACTCGTCCAAATGGGCTCAAAATCCCAGAAGGTATTAATGAATTTTGAAAAATGGTACATGGTATCAACATCGTAAACTAACAATATACGCTATTTTAACTTTGGTTGTAGGGAAATTCTATTTGGCTGATGCTGGGTATGCCACTAGGCCAGGCATAGTGCCACCCTATCGCGGTGTTCGCTATCACCTAAAAGAGTTTCACGGAGCCCATGACCCAAAATGTCCAAAAGAGCTTTTCAATCATCGCCATTCCCAACTTAGGACAACAGTTGAGGGGGCATTTGGCGCTCTCAAGAATCGCTTCAAAATTCTTAGTAACAAGCCATTCATACCCCTGAAGTCACAGCCAAAGGTGGTCATTGCCTGTTGTGCCCTTCATAATTGGATACTGGATGATGGAGCTGATGAGTTCATATATGATGAGCCAACTTGGTATGGCCATCTACCTAGGAGTAGAAATCGTGTCACCGATCGAGAGGCTGATGTACGTGAGTGGGCTACCAAGCGTGATTCAATTGCCCAGCAGATGTGGAATGATAGACTTAACAATAATGTTACCGTTGAAAATTAGTGTGTATTAGCTGCAGCTGCCATCTTTTGGGTTAGTTTGGACAGTTAATATCGTTTCTGTTTGTGTACTTTGGTGGCTGTGTAGCCATTTGGTCTGTATACAATAGCACTGAACTTGTGCTTTGCAATTTAATAATATGTTTGCTTAGTGGTGTAACTTTCTTCTGTTCAACCACAACATCGTCTGTTATATACTTAATATGGTTTGAAACTTATTGTGAACTTTCATTTATAGCATGGTTAAGAAAAACAAAGTTGGAAGTGCTGATGTTGTATATCGTGAGAAGTACAAAACATGGACTGATGACAGCACTGAGTTTATGCTTCAGTGGTATGTTGACTACCAAAAGGACAAACCTGCTACCTTTAGGTGGAAGCAACACCACCATCATCTGTGTGTAGAAGCTTTGAATGCCAGATTTGGAATAGGAGCTACCAGACATCAAGCTTATCGTCAGTTCAGGGCATTAAAGGAGAAGTGGAACTGGATAAGCCAAGCTTTGGCCAAGAGTGGCAATGGTTTTGATGCAGCGTCTCGCAAGTTCAATCTACCATATTCAGAGAAACCACCTTCCAAGCTTGGGGTAAGTTTTTCTGTTGCATACATTTATGGTGACGAAAATTCACTATGACATGTACATAGTCACTAGCTTTTGCAATAATGTGTACTTAGTTTCTGAGTTCATGTTTTGGACTCACTGGTTAGTATTTATTGCAGACTTTGAAATACAACTATCTTACTCGACCTATCAAATTCTTCCAGCTCATGGAAGAGCTATTTGGAGAATCTGGCCAAGCTAATGGATCCTTAGCTATTGACCAATACACTTCAGATGCAGAAGATGATAGATCTGAAACAGAGACTGATGATTCATTTACTGTTGAGCATGGTGAGAATGATTCTGACACTATTGCTCGTAGCAATTCACCTGATCTAGCCTTCAGTTCTAGTCTCAAGCAAAAAAACATGAAATCGCCTATGAAGAAGCTTCGAAAGCGCAAAGAAAAACGTGCCAACGCACTAGAGAATGATAAAATTGCATCAAGTATTGTCATGCTGGCCAATTCTGTTGCATCCAGTGCCCCTGCACCTGCTGATCCTTATGCTAATCTTTGGAAGCGTATTGAGGATATACCTTTCCTACCACGGGATAAGGTTGATATTGCAACCTTTCTTTCCAAGCCGGAGCAGATGTACTTGCGCAACTACTTGAATGCTGCATCTGATCAGTCATTTGGATCCTGGGTAACTGATTACTTAGGTGCCAAGTATGGTGCTAGTGGTGGGTATGCATGTGAATATGGTAGCTCTAAGTGAATATGGATGCTGCAGCTTTTGGTATTTTGGACGTGCTGTAGGTGGACGTCATATCGATGCACTTGCTTATGCTATTTTGGAAGTGTTGTCGGTTGACAGGAGCATGTTTCTGTAACTTGTGCGACGTAGAACTACTGTAGGTGGTCAGGAAAGATGTACTCCTCCAGCATAATATTATTTTGTGTTGATCAAGGTGGCTGGACTTCATGAACTCATTTGTATAATATGTAAATATATCATCAGTAGGCCCGAACAGTTGTTATGTAAATGACATGTTCTAATATTATATGATAGCATGAATCATGGACAGTGGCAAGTGGCATAGGTATTTTGACATCAAAATTAGTTGGCGGCCAAAATTTTGGCTGTTATATTTTAGCACCCAAGCAAGTACTATCCAAAAATTCTTGCCCATGTTTTGGCACCCAACCAAGTGCTATCCAAAAATTCTTGCGCATGTTTTGGCATCCAACCAAGTGCTATCCAAAAATTCTTGCCCATGTTTTGGCCAATAAATTTGGCATGCCCATGATTTGGCCAGCCCATGTTTTGGTAGGACAGATTTTGGCCACAAACCAATCAGGCCCTTATTTCCAAGGAAATTTTTCCTGATCATACTATGCTATTTTTCCGCACAAGGGACCACGCCTGAGTTTCATTCCTCAGATGAGCAACGAGATTACAAAGTTGATCATACTATGCTATATCATGCTACATAGTGCACAGAGTCTTCTGTTTGACGTTGAAGTTTGTTCTGTTTATTGCCTTTTTTTTCTGATCATACTTTGCAGCTATTTTAAGTTGAAGTTTGTTCTGTTTGTTGCCTTCTACTGCGCTGTGAATGTTTCTCGGAGCTTAACACCCTGCTTAACTACCTGTTGCAGATTACATGTCCTCCCCAATCCCCATGCTACATTGAGCTGATCTTGTCGGAGCCAGTAAAGAAAGAGTACGCGGTTATGTACACTCTTTGCTCCTGACTATGCAAAGCTACAGATGGACAAACACTGTTGTGCTAAGGTGGTCGTTCTTTTGTTCGTCAGGCTTAGTCCCACATTGCAACCACTAAGGCTTAGTCCCAAACTGCTCTGTAGAAATTGTATGGGGATCCTGCAAATCCGTGTTACACGTCACTTTTCTGGGTGTCAACTTCGCTTCTTGATTACAGAGTTGCTAATTTAGACCTTTCCTTCACGACCTTGCCGGAATGAACATAAATCTTTTTTTTTAATGGTGGAATGAACACAATCTTTATGAACTCATGTCCATCCTGTTGCTTATGCTGCTTCTGTTTTGTAGCACATAACAATCTGAGTTTTGTAACTGCTCACATGGCAGGCTCGGGCTGAGGCCAGGTCAAGTTCGCTGCTAGGGCGTTTCTGGGTCTCTGTAGGTTCTCGTATATTGCCCTCTGTACCTTTTCATTACTGCACGTCTGCATAAAATCGACATGCAGAAAGCAGTAGATTTCGTTGTTAGCTGCTGTAGCATCACCCGAACGTTAGCTGTCATCTTCTGAAATTAGCTTTGCTATTTTGCTAGATGTGATTATTTCCAAGCTCATGTATTTTTCTGCAAGCTCTCTCTTTTACAGTGGTTCAGGTAACCTGAACACCACACACGTTTGCTTGCAGTATTTTGTTGCGTCGGCGCTCTTGCCATTGCCCGGTCTCTGCATCACAAGATAAGGAAGGCGGAGGCTCGACATGCTGCTGGGCCCGATGCTTGAGCGACTGGCTTGGGCCGAATTGGCGCAAAAAATTACTGCAGCCCTCTCTGGATATACTTTTGGGCTTCTTCTTGATCGTGAGCTGGGTGGGCCTTTCAAATTCTGTGAGAATTATTTAGAAATTCCGGAGAAAACACAAGAAAAAGATAGGACGGTGAGCGATCTGATTCGGAGATCAACAGAACGAGCGAGATGAGTGTCAGGGAGACCAGGTGGTTGTCGTTGCTCCTCGTCACATTGGATCTCTGATACCTCGACCTCAACCTGAAACCCTTTCCGTTGGACAGGTTGGAGTTTCCATTTCTGTATCCATGCATGGCTTCAGAATTTCCTTTGGCTACAATGCAGCTCGTCTTAGTTCCGGATGCCACACAAGTTTTTTTTCCCCCTTTTCTTGAAAGAACGGCACACACAGTTTACTTGGGCCAAGAACTGTGACTGAGGTGTGGCTTTGCGTATTGGAGACGAGTGCCATGTATAGTAGTAGACGAGTTCCGGTTCACGGTGCAATCATCAACGCAAGCTGCTGCAGCACCGCCATCAGTTGTCCCTGGCAAATCCAAATGCAAAGACGCAACAATTTCATAGACGAACACAAAATTGATCAAAGCAAGATTGCTGTGTAATATAACAAGCGCCTTTTGCCATCACCGGTCTCGGCCGCGCCGCAGATCGAGGCGAGGCAGATCTTGGAGCAGTCGCCGGCACCGAACGCGGCGATGGGCACGGTGCAGGACTCCACGCACTTGATTGTGCAGAGCCACGCTGGGTTGCCCTCCCTGCAGCCAGGGTAGCAGCTGCCGAAGCACCCACAGAACCCCCTGTGAATCCGGCCACCTGCTGCTGGCCTGACACGGACAGCATGACGAGCATGCACCACACAGCAGCAGCTGCAACTCTCTTCCCTTCCATCCGTCTCCCCTCCCTGCAGTAGAGCCAGAGAATGTTCAAGAGGATCATTCGTTTTGCAACAGCATCAATGTGTTGCAGAAACGAGTTTAGATGAAATCAAACGCAGGGAAAGTTGAAGTAGTAGGATGCTTACCAGTGATTGTTCCTTCAGAAACTGGGACTTGAGGTGTTCTTTCGGTTGCGCATTTTGTGTGGTGACATTCAGATAATGACGTCCATTTATATATACCACTGGAGCGAAGGCTCGGAATCTTGTTCTGATGCATTCTTGCACAAGCTTTCTAGAGATCGTTATGCAGACTGAAAGAGAAATGGAGTACCACGCAAGTATGCCAGATTCAGGCCAATTTCAGCTTGTTGGGCAAAATATTTTTTTGTGCTTGTATGGCAGCATACATTTGATCTCACTGTTTTCAGGAAAGAACGTCGTGATTCGTGACACAAGCGAACATGTCAGATGTCTCAAAGTTGGTATGGACAACATAGTCATGCATAGAGTTAGGGTCATGAATTCATGACCAAGCAGGAAACCTTCCCCATGAAAAGGATTCCGACAATACAGGAAAAGCTTGCGAAATGATAGTGGTTCGACACATTATCACAAAGAATGCATTGTGTTGGAAATGCACACATGCACATTGGTTGGTTAAGTATCTGAACCCAAGTAAGTAGCACGGGTAGGACAGCTGTTGGCGCTGCAACACTCTGATCTGAATCATTTCAGATGTTCAGTTGTGGATTTAGTCTGAAAATGGAGAATTAGGACAAATATGGCAGCTTCAGGAATCAGGATTCAGGACAGCTTCAGCATGTGCAACAAAAGAAATATCAATTAGTATACTGCAGCAATTTGGAGAAAGCGAACACAGAATTTCACTATGTTCGGCAAACCAGAACCCTGCTGTGATACATCAGAACTCAGGACAATATGCAGATTTGCCAAAGATGATATAAATTTGAATTGTATCAGAATATGATTGTGGGGGTAACGTAATCGATATTTACCCGTGGTAATAGGGTACAAAGACCGGTGAACCTGCGTAATTTGAGGCAAATGTTAGAAGAAATAAATTGCAGCAGCATAGCAGTTGACAGCACTCGATCAAAGCAGACCCGTCAGAAACAGGTAGCACAAATGGTGAGACCACAGAGATTTTTTTTTTATTACAGATCATAGAGATTTATGTGGACATGGATCAGGATCTTCACGGACATGCTGTTTCCTATTTCATTAGATCGAGCCATCGAGGACAAGATGAAGCCGCGGTATTGATGAACAAACCTGCCATGGCTGGCGGCATGGGCTCACATTGGTTGTGTATTGCAGAAATATTTACAACTTGCCCAGACACCAATGTTAGCGTAGGGGAGAGAGAGACTGGTTGCAACTGCTTTGGCAGCAGGTTAAGTGGTTTACCCGCTTCAACAGGGACGGACTCGGAACAATCCACCTGACTTCGCCTGCAGATAATAATGAAAACAGTTCAGCACCGTGGAATCATATGCTTTCTATCAACAGGCCGGAGAAAAAGATTCAAGATCATAAGGCAACACTTCAACTGCGTGGGTTAGAATAAAAAAAAACAGGGATTACATGAAACTCAAGCGTACAGAGTTCCATCATCTTCAGCAGATATCATAACCTTTTAGTGGTTGTGCCAGTTGACATGCAAATCAAAAGGTTATGCTACTTCGCGATCAAATAGTGAATGGTGTTCTAGGGAACAAGAACAATCCGACTTCCAAGCTTTCTGGAGTAGATACACACTACATCTCCGCCTATCCCTCGCGTGGCTACTGCTCTGCTCCGTGAAGCTGAACTTATGATGATTGATCAATTGAATAATCCTATGTTCCTACTGCAAAATTACCCTGCTTTGTCTGAGAAATTACTGATTTGATGGCTGTCCTTTTCATAATCTTATTATTCAGGTCTTGTCAGAGGACGAAAAATAGTGTGGAAGCACTGTTCAGGCGAGGAAAAGCTAAATCTGAACTTGTCCAGACAGAATCAGCCAGGGCGGATTTCCTGAAAGCAAAGTACTCTCCAAGAGACACGGAGATCCTTCGGGAGCTTCGGTTGGTTGCGGAACAAGGCAAGGCTCTCTACCAAAAGCAGGAGGAGCTATACAATGGTCTCTTTGGGCCAAGGCCTGAAGTGAAACCAAAGAAGGCAAGCTAACTCGCTATTTTCTGGCAGTGGCTGTTGTCCTTGATTCGTTATCTGGTTCCGATGTTCAGTAAGAATGAGTAAGGTAGTTTACCTGAAAATTGTTCAGAATAGATGCTTGAGATTCCATGACTAGCATGACCAACCTGAAAATTATGCAACAAAAAGCATCCAAACTTTCTTGAATCATTAACATGTAAATTGATCCCTGTTATAAAGATAAGTGCAACTGAAAATAAGATAATTTTTCCTTGGTGATAAACTTCATACCGAAGAGCACTATCATGATAACATTTCTCTAAAGAAAGGAGACCGTAGAATATGGTAAGTAAATTAGAGCATGAGACAGAAATAATCACTGCAATAGACAGACATAATCACTCCAACAAATTTACGCGCCACATAAAGATGTCTCAACACAGTTGAGAATCCAATTCCTCTGAAAAAAAATCCTCATTTATTTATCTCATTAAGAAAATGATACTTTTCAGGCAGGGACTTTGCATGGTGCTGATATTCCTCCCTCGACAAAACTGATATTAGCAAGGAAGTAGTGGCTGCCTCAAGTGAGAAGTTCATCTCATCAATTTTGGAGAGGTAAGCCCCAACCCTCATTATCTCACCTCTATGCAACAGCCTCCTAACTAGAGCATTTAGCATACATGAGTTTGGAGTGCATCCACTCTTTTCCATTGCTGAAAACAGATTGTCAGACTCTTCTAGCAACCCTTCTTTTATGAGATTTTCTATCATTAAGCGATAGGTCACAACATCTGGACCTAAACCATGGGCAGAGATAGCAGTGAACATATCCATAGCATCTTCCTTTCTGCCACTTTTGAGCAAAGCATCGATCATAATATTGAAGGTAATGATGTGAAGTTGAAAACCCTTAGAACATAGACTCTGAAATATTTTAAATGCCTCATCAACACATTTATTTTTGCAAAGACCATTCAGAATTGTGCTGTACGTGTAAATGTTCAGCTGCATTCCACTTTTGATCATATTGAGATAGAGTTCTTTTGCTTCAGAAAACTTCCCAGACTGAAACAAACCATGAAGTACAATGTTATAAGTGACAATTCCAGGCTTAACTTCATTGCTCAACATTTCTCTGAATAGTCTAACTGCATCATCTATCCTGCCAGCTCTACAATAGCCATGAAGCAAAGTACTAAAAGAAACGGTATTTGGTTTCAAGCCAACTGGGACCATAGCATCAAGTAACTTCACAGCTTCCTTCATCCTACCAGCTAAGCAGTAGCCATCTATTAATGTATTATATGAGATAACATTAGGTCTCACACCTACATGTACCATCAAGTCAAGGAGACTCTGAGCTTCCATGACCCGTCCTCCATTGCAAAGGTTACGCATAATTGTGTTGAAGAACGTGGCATTGGGATGGATCCCTTGGTTCAGCATTTCAGAAAATAATTCCTCGGCCTTCTCCCATTTGTCAACAGTGCACAGTCCATAAACTAGTGAGTTAAAAACAACGATATCAGGAGTCACCCCTTCATGGATCATCTGATTGAATTTAAGCATTGCCTCATCCACTCTTCCCAACTTGCAAAGTGCATCTATTAATGCTCCATAGTTGACTACATTAGGACTCAACCCTTGCTGCCTCATTTGGTCAAATATATGCATTGCCTCATCTATCATACCACCTTTAGCAAACGCACAGAGAACTATGTTAAAGGTATGATGGTCAGGTGAAACACCATTTTCTACCATCAAATCCAAGAGGCCACGCATATCAGAAAGAGCTCCTTTGGTAGCATAACCATGAAGCAGAACGCCATATGTAGTTACATCAGGTTTTGTGCCCTTTTCAATCATAGAATCAAAAATCTTTCTAGCCTCTGTGCATCTTCCACTCTTGCAAAGGTGATCCAGCAGCAAAGTACAAGTGACAGTATCTGGCTTATGACCATGCGCGGACATTTCTTTGAGCATTCGAACCACCTCTTTCCCCTGTCCTGAAGAGCAATATCCATGGATCAGACAATTATATGTCTGATTGTTTGGCTTGACACCTTTATGAATCATCTGCTGAAGGACGCCCTCGGCCCTGTCAACTGCTTGAGCTTTGCTCAGGCCATCAATGACTGTGGTGTAGGTCACAACAGTCGGCGAAATCCCCCGGTCATCCATTTCACGAAATAGGTTGTAAGCTTTGTCCACCTGACCGTCTCTAAACAAGCCATTGATGACGGTGGTGTACACCACGACATTTGGTGGGCAGCTACCACCTCCATCATCGGCCATCATGTGGAGCAGCTCAAGTGCCTCCTCAGCTCTCTTTTCGTCGCATAAACCCTTTAGAACTGTGCTGTATGAAACTACATCTGGCGTGCAGCCAAACTCAGGCATTCGTCGGAGCAATATGTCCATGGCCTCAGACACGCACTTTCTGTCACAGACACCTTTGAGCAGTGGATTGATGACTATGCCATTCACCCTCCAGCCTGTCTTAAGGATGAGGCCAAAGGCGGCGAAACCAAGCTCCAGGCGTCCGATGCGGCAGAAGCGGTTGATGAGGATGCTGTAGGTGTGCAGGTCGGGAGCTACCTTGTCGGCGCAAGCACGGGCCATCCGGTTGAAGAGGGAGGGGACGAGCTCAGAGGAGGAGGAGTCCCTGCCCTGGGCGCGAGAGACGGCGGTGAGGAGCTGATTGAAGGCGCGAACCGAGGCCGGCCTGGCGTGGGGGAGCAATTCGTCGAACATCTTGACGGCGTCGTCGAGGCCAAGGCTTCCCGAGCGGACGCGGCCAGCGATGGCGCGCTCCAGCTCCAAGCACCGGTCGCGGGCGGCGCTCGCGCGGCGGGACATGTCGGCGTGGGGAGGCAAGTGGCCCGGGCATGAGAGGGAAGGACGACGCCGGATGCGCCGGTGGGGGCTGGCAAGTGCAGGGCGCGCTGCGGCGTGGAGTGGGGTGGGTGAGGGTCAGGAACGGGAGTTGGTTGACAGCGGCGGTGGGCGCGGGTTGGTTGGGGCCGGCAGGCGGCGAGGACGGCCGGCACCGGGGAGCTGAGAGGGGGTTGGGCCGCTACGGGTTTTGCAGGTTGCTCATTGCCGCCTGCAGCAATGGCCGGTGTTGAAGAAGATGCCCCACGTTCCGCAACCAAGAGCCCAGAGGACGAATAGAACGGAAAACTCACCGGAGATTGCAGCCGGCGCTCCTCCTTGCCGGCGGGAGGCGGCGCTCGGGCGGGCGGGCGGCGCCTGCGTGCGTCCTTCCGAGTGCGAGGGTGCTGTGCGTGCGTGGGGGCCGGGATAGCAGGCTGAAGTGCTTCGTGGGCTGGGCCGTGTCCCAAAAACATTCAGATAGTGTCCGGCCCACGTATTGAGTTATTCGGCGATTTTATTTTTTCCCGCGGATACTCCATCAGTCCAAAAAAATGCAACTCTCATTTTTTGAGAAGTTAAAAAATTTTAAATTTGATCAAATTTATAAAAAAATACTAATATTTATATCTCCAAATAGATTTAGTATGAAAATACATTATATAATTAATCTAATGATACTTATTTTATAACATAAATATTTATACTATTTTATATAAATTTGGTGAAATTTTAAATTATTTGACTCCTCAGGAAGCGAAAGTTTGCATTTTTTTAGAATGGAAACAGTAGTATCATCATTGTATCCTTATCCAACATGTATCGGATACGCGATACGTGCCCTTCCAGCCGTGTCTGGGTAACGGAGCCTTGGAGGAGGAGTAGTAGTAGTAGTTCATGGACATGGAAAGTACATGCGCAAATCTCTGGAAGGCAAGGAAAGACCCATCCATCTTGCAGGTTCCTTCATCCTTGTACCCCTTTGCTTGCAGGTCCAAGATGCCACTCCGAAGTCTGAACGGTGAACGCTGCCATTGCAGAAGACGCACAGCACCATGACGCTGCCATCGCGTCCATAGTTGCCAATGCACTTAGAAATGGGAGCCAAGAATATACTAATGTCCCAGAAGCACATAAACGTAGCAAACCTGACCGCTTGAGGATGCTCTAATATAGAAGTAAATATACTCTAAAAGATATGTGCAATCCATGGATAGAGCTTGTGCATTTTTGGAGAGGTAGATCAGCATGGACTCCACTTGCAGGGCAAAGCAGGCGTAGCCACAGAAAAACCTAGCAAACAAAGAAACAAAACTCATACAGACCGTAAAAAGCATCAGAAAAAGCCTATTCTATATGTTGACCATGAAAAGTGAATTAAGAAAGTATAATTCGAAAATGGATCCGAAGAATGTGCCAGGATGCTAGCCTGTAAAGCGTATCAACTGCTGCAAGTTCCGAGTCTTTGAAGTAATCACCTCAAGGATAAGGAGGCTCCCATGATCGATTTTACCCCTGGGTGTGCAGGATTTCATAATAAATTATGCAACAAAATGAAGAAAATAAAGTGGTAACCATTAAGTTGTAAATTGTTTTCTGCTGTAAAATAACTTTTTTCCGCAACCGTGCCTGAGCACGTTTTTCATTAAGAGGAAGAGAATTACAGTGACGCAACTACGAGAGATAGTGCCAAGTTATAAAACACCACTAAGCTAGTGGCACGCAACCTAGCAAAAACAATCAAGCAAGAAAAATGGAGGAAGAGAGAACACACTCAGCCTCACGGAACAGCGGTGGCAAAGCATCCACTAGACAACGCGATCAAAGGCAGCAAACCATCTGCCTAAACAGCAAGAAGGTGGCAAAGCATCCACCAACAGAGAAAACCATGACAGCAAAGTATCCGTCAATACGGACAAGCAACTGCGGCAAAGCATCCACTATCGACGGGCATCCGTCAAATTCGAATCAACAAGTCGACTGCTGGAGATCAAAATGAACGACTAAGGCGACCTGAAGACGACGACCTAAGCTACCATGACGATGGAAGTTACATACAAGCAGATGCAGCGAGAAGCATCGTCCCGGAGGAGAAGCTGCCCGCCACCACCACACACACCATCGACCAGCCCCCGCGCACAGAGCCGCCATGGGGTGGATCCGACAACCAGCGACCGCGGCCGCGGCCGGCGGCGAAGCCAACCCACCGCCAGGAGAGATACGCGTGGGGAATAGCGGGGGATACTGATGGACCGGCCGCCGCCACCGGCGGCCCCCGGAGCCGGCGGAGACGGGGCGCCAAGCAGCGGGCGGCGCGCAACCGCACGACGTCACCATCGACGCCGCCAAGCGCCGCCGGCAGGGACGCCCCCAGCACCGTCATCACAACTAGGAGGCGACGCACCGGACCAATGGCCGGTGGCCGCGAACCCCGGCGAGGAAGCCACCCCCTCCCCCCCCCCCCCCCCCCGCCCCCGCGACTCCCGCCGAGAGAGGGGGGCACGACCAGATCCGGCCTTGGGGAGCCTGAATTTGGTGAAGGGAATGCCGGATCCAGCCGGCGGCGGCGCATAGCGGATCAACACCCACAACCATGGATTTTGAGGCTAGGGAAACAGGGAGAGGGGAGGAAGAGAGGAGGCAAACTGAGTTGGCTTCGGCTCAGCCACTGGACACCGCCACCGCCTGGCTGGTCGCCGACGGCGGAGATGGCGGCCACCGGAGGCGGTCTAGGGTGGCGGCACGGAATCGCCCCCCGAGCCACTAGGGAGGGCAACGCGGGGCAATAGACAGGAACCGAATTCAGACAACACTTGATGTAAAATAACTAGCTACTAGGACCGAAAACAAGATAATTTTACCTGGTGCAAAATTTGATACTGAAGACAAGGATACCATTTCTCTATAGAATTACATCAAACAAAGGAGACCACATAATATGGCCAGTAAATTAATGCACGAGACAGACATAATCACTCAAACAAATTTACATATCATTGGGTATTGCAGAAATATTTACAACTTGCCCAGACACCAATGTTAGAGTTGGGGGGGGGGGGTAGAGAGACTCATTGCAACTGCTTCGGCAGCAGGTTAAGTGGTTCACCCTCTTCAACAGGGACGAACTCGGAACAATCCACCTGACTTTGCCTACAGATAATAATGAAAACAATTCAGCACCATGGAATCATATGCTTTAATTCAACAGGCCCCTGCGTCGTCTCCTCCGAGGGGCGACACGGGCAACGCCCCAACCCCCGCCGCCGCCACCCCTCTCTCGGCCTCCTCTCCACCTCGCCGCCGCCAGGGCGGGGCACCGGAAGCCCATGTGCCTGGTAGGAAGGCGGCAGCGGGCCTCCTTCCGTCGGCCCAGGGTGCTCCCACACCCGGTCAAGGTTGCGCCGATATCGGGCATGGAGGTGGCGGCGACAGCTCAGGGCGGCACATCCGATGTCCTGGGGATCGGATTCGGCACCCCCGGGGCCGGATCTACACGGAGGCCGGCGCTGGCGCACGCTGGCGGCGCAAGTGTGGCCGCATGTAGGGCCGCGGGTGTGCGTGGGCCCACAGGAGGGCGGACACGCGCATGCGGCACGTCGCGGACGCTTGTGGGCCCACGGGAGGCGGACGCACGCGGGCGGCATGTTGGCCGGGCGCCGGGATCGGGGCCGGTGCCCTCGAGATGGGAGGCGGCACCTATAGTGGTGGGGCATGCGCCTCGTGGCTGTTGGCGGCGAGTGCCCGTGCCGGAAGTGATGGTCAGCGACGACCTCGACGTGCTGTGGTGTAACGCAAGCGGTGGAGTTAGGTCCGGCTCCATGTCTTGTCTGGTCGGAGGGGGTGATGGCCGACGTAGCTATGCGGCTGCGCGTGCAGCTGGCGCGTCGATGCCCCTCTGAAGAGGCTTCCGTGGGGCGGCGGGACAATGGCGCTGTTGGGGATGGTCGGCATGGGGTCCGGCTTCTTGGCCCGACATTTGCGCTAGTGGGGGTTCATGGGCGAAAGCCTTGGCGACGGCGACAGCGATAGGCGCTGCTTTCCCTGTTGGGGGCGTCGTGTTTCCCCCAGCGTTGTGAAAGGATCTTGATGTTGCCTAGAGGGGGTGAATAGGCAAATTACAACACTAGTTGCAACTGTCAGCATCACGGACCGGTCCAAACTAGAAAGCACTGGAAATTCAAAGTTACTTCCCTCCTCAAACTCTAACACAAAACAAACTTGGTGAAGTGCTTCTGTAGATATTTTCTAAAGTTTCCAGTAAGTCACTGCACACAGGACAAGCATAACCAAGTAGATTGACGCGGAATAAAATAAGTAAGTGCTAGAGAATAAAGAGCTGAGACAAACCAAAGTAGACATGAGGATTTGTTTCGCGAAGTTCGGATTCACTGTTGTGAACCCTACGTCTCCGTTGACGAACTTGTTGTGCTTGAGTCTATTTCAACTCGGTCCCTTAAGCTCGGTCTATTTCAACCGCTCCTTATTTTCCACTAGTTATGATCTTTTCCTTTGCGGAGGTAAGATCTCAACCTTCACGAACTTGCCGCTGCTCACCACAAACTTGGGAGCTTGTCGGCGACACCTAGCCATCTACGAGGTTTCACCTCCAAGAGTAACAAATGCTTCACGAGTTACCTTGACGTCAACCACGAGTGCTCAAGATATGGAATGCTCTCTAGTGCTCTCACACACTCAATCTCTCAACCCAACTCAAAGGTTTGTAACCAAATTAGTACAACTCACAAAGAGAGCTTGGGGAGAGCTTGCTGGTCAAAGAAATAGCTTTGGAAAGCTCAGGAACTAGCTGCACACGAAGGAGAGGGCTAAAGGGTATAAATAGCCAACTTCCTATAACTAGCTATTGTTCTGTCAGAGGCCAACCGGTCAGACCGGTGTGACCGGACGGTTAGATCGGATTTCAAACTCAACTAGCTGTTAGTGCTCAGATCGATCAAACCGGTGTGAGCCAGAGTAGAAACTCCACCAAGACAGAGAGCTTCACCTCGTGGACCAACCTAAAACTTGGTCGACCAGGTTTCTAACAGTTAGTAACCAGAGGTTTCTCTCAAGGATTCTCACTTGGGTAAACCTATGAGCACTTTGGATGTTGTCAATCAATCAATGTTGCATCCCTCTTAATGGTACGGCATACCCATACTCAAGATTAAATAGAGATAGCCAAACAACCACTTGAGCTTGTATGTCTTTACTTTTGCCGTACTTTATCTTTCTCATACTTGGGACTTTCAACATTGCTTATCATCTTGAGCACATCCAACTTGAGCTAGTGACTTAGAAACCTTTATGATCAATATTGCTTGTATTGATATCTAAGCCACTTGATCATATGATTCAAGACTTGACTTGATGCTTCAAAATTCTTCAAGTACTAGCCACTTTACCCGAGCAAAAATATCATGATCCAAGTCGTCACTTGACCATATTTTGCTTAGTTCCTCGTTGCATAGTCACTTGCTTGATTCCTTCATCATATCTTGTCTTCGTTGAGCTTAGCTTTGGTTTACCATCAACAATGAATAGCCAACTTTAAACCCATATCTTTATATGCTCAACTTCTTTTTGCAATCACACATATTTATCAAGCCATTTTTCATGATGCCAAGCCCAAGATAGAAACCACTATAGATATTCATAACCATTTGTTTCTATTTCCCATTGCATATTGCTTGTCATTCTTCAATACATTCCTTTATCTGGTTGCATAACACATAAGCCAATACCATAAATTAATTCACAAATAATTCCTGCTCAATAACTCTTTAATAAACATATTAGTTCTTTAATCATTTTGTCATTCAATTCACCAAAATCCATTAGAGGGCCTAAATGCACTTTCATGTTGACATCCAAGGGTGAAAACCCGATCAGTTTGGACATGCGATGGTGGCGTGTATCGCTCCCTTCCTAAAGGCATCACATTTGGATTTCGTTGTAGCTTCGATGTCTCCTTGGGTGGTTGCACTCGCTTCTCGCGCCTGGTCGATGTGTGGAGGCGGGTTTTGCAACGTGAAGTTAGAACTGCTGCGTTGGGATGTGGCTCGGCAACAATGACATACAGCAACCCTCCGCCATAGGCTTGGACTCTACTGGGGTCTATATCCACTAGGGACGAAGCCTAGGTTCACGATAAGAAGTTGGAGCTGCTCTTTCGCGGGGTGTTCGAGCTTGGCAACGATTACCGGTTGTTGCCGCTTGCTTCAGAACCGTTGGTGCACGGTACGTGGGTGGTCTGCCATGAAAAGTCGGAGCTGCTGGCAGCTTTGCTTCCACGCTCGGCAACGATGACTTATGCCAATGTATCGTTTTTGTGCTCAACCGCATCGTGTGGGTCGGTTAGCCCCTCGGAAGTCTCTGTTTCTCATTGGACTAACCTTTCTTGTACATATTTGCTTTCGTCTTAATTGAACGGCAGAGCTCCTGCCTTTTGTTTCACAGAAAACATGAAACTTGAGCGTACAGAGTTCCATCAGCTTCAGCAGATATCATAATCTTTTAATGGGTGTGCCAGTAGACATGCAAAGCAAAAGGTTATGCTACTTCACGATCAAATTCAGGAAAAGAAAAACGTGTTTATGCATGCGCATTCCTCAGGCAAAACATCAACTGATGATTGATAAACTCTTCGAGTAAACCAGTCACTATTCACTGCATATGTCAAGTGCGGAGTAAGAATACCAGCAAGGATCAGTTGATCACTTGATTTTAGGGCTCAGGTAGTTGTAATGTAGATCCCTGAGGAATCAGTTTATTTGAGAAAAAAATAGTTGTTGGTTGCAAGACTCTGATCCGAGTCATTTCAGATGTTCAGTGTTAGAATTATTCTGAAAGTGCAGAGTTGCACACCGGTGGGAAGGCTAAGCACCTGAGGACAGTAAGGACAGTAGGATGCGGATTGGACGCCAGAAATTTTTTTTTTGCTATCGTGGATAGCCTCATCTCGCTCGGAGCGCCGCGGCTTTAACATATAGAAAAAATGGATGATCAAGACTCGGATATATGCATGCAACCTTAACCATGCAATTAGCGCTGCACCAATTTCAAGCAGGTCAATGGCGCTCTGGACAGGTCAGAATCCCAGGCCAGCGATCTGATTTGGAGATCAATGGCGTTCACGTGGCCAATAAAACAATGCTACGAGAGAGATTTCGGATCAATTCATGCATGGAGAAAGGTCTTTTTAATTTGGTATCCGTGTCCATGCATGCGTGGAGTTTTGGACCCGAGCACTTGTCAGCTTCCCGCCTGCGCCAGAATTGTATGCTGTAATAAAGATGCCAACTTGTTAACCTTGCTGGAATTGCTTTCGTTTTCTAGGGGAATAATTACGCTGATATTTCCATTAACTGCAACTTGCGAGAATCGGTTCAGACTTGACAGAGATGGCTTGATATAGGCTATTTCTGAAAGTGATGGAGCGAGGCTTTCTTCTCAACTGTTCTTCGAGAACCTCACAAGATATTACTTTAAAAATGGCTTCATTTTCCATTCATGTCTACTATACTTATAAAAATGACAATTTTTGTGATAATTTTATATGCTCGATTTAGAGACACACGCATTAAGTAAACTTGGTGCTCGAAGTAGAGCCCTTTTGATGGAAAAAGAACACCATACATTTGTAAAAAAAGAGCAGTTATTACCCTTTTTCCTTTTTTTTCAAAAGCTGGTTACTTGGAGTTGGAGCAATGAATCTCTGCTGTGTCTGCAGATCAAAGCCCACAGTCCGCACAACACACTGTACCTGCGTTTATCGGTGCCAAACGTTAGAACAGCGCCGAAACGGAATAAGGGGCAAACATTTCCCCACGTGACAACCCTGCTCACTCCACTCGCAATCCAAGGCTGCCGCATCGCTCCCTTTCGCCTTTCCTCGCCAATTTGCCATGTACCACCACCCGAATCGCCCGTCCACCATCCCATCCATGGCTGCATCCGCAACTCCGAATCGCGCACAAAAAAATCTCTCTCCCCCTCTCGCCTAACTCCAGCTCCGAGCCCGTGACTGCGAATGCCATGCAGAAATTGCAACCGTCTTCTTCATCCGCGCTCCCCGTCTGTCCCCGTCGCGCGGTAACCATCGCCGCTCCGGCTGCCACCCCCCTCGCTCCTGCGCTTGCGTGCGTGATGCACGCCGGCACTGCTGCACATGTTCGGCGCCAACTACCTGCGCTGCTGTCGCGGGACAAGACTGCGGGGTCAGCTCTTGGACTACGCCTATAGTTGTCAATTGTGAATCCTGATACAGCAGCCGTCAAGCTTTCTTCCAGGGGGGAGAGAGAAAGAGAGGGCGCTCCCCATCCTCTTCTTTCTCCTCTTCGTGCCCACCTGGGCCACCTCAAAACCAGCATCTTGCTTTCCCGATGGTATTAGAGCTCCACCCGACCGTACCAGCGTACAAGAACCGGGTGTGAGGAACCTCTCCCTGCCGCCGCCCAATTCTGCCCCCGGTCCCGCCGCCCATTGCGCCAGGAACCGATGCAGCTCGCCGCCCAAAGATTCCGGCTTGCGACGGTGCCGGTGCTCTAGCGCCGATTCCGGGGAGGAGATGGAGGCCTGAAGCTTGCGGGTTATGAGGAGGCCAATGGGGGCGCTTCGGTTGATGCTTCCACTCTTGGTGCTGCTCGCCGCCGCGGCGAGGGCCGTCGCGGCGGCGGGGACGCGGCCGAGCGAGGTGGCCGTGGGCGCGCTCTTCACCTACGACTCCACCATTGGCCGCGCGGCGCGGCTCGCCATCGAGCTCGCCGTCGACGACGTCAACGCCGACCGCACGGTGCTCGCGGGGACCCAGCTCAAGTTGATCACCCAGGACACCAACTGCAGCGGCTTTCTCGGGACCATCGAAGGTTGGCTCTTTGCTTCCTCTCTCAAGAGCTATTTTTTGAAAGCTTCTCTCTCAAGAGCTATAATTGGAGTAATTTCTAGCTGAAAGATTGAAGTTCAAATAGCTTTGTTTTAAAAAAAGAAAATGAAGTTGCGGTTTTTTTTTTTTGGCAAAAACCCGATGGTTTGGATTGGAGGTCAGCTCTAGCGGACTAAATCTTTGCTAATTCGAAGATCAGTGACTGCTGAAGTAGCCTAATTGCTGTTCTTTTAATTGGATTGATCTGGCCTTTTGTTCCAACAATTCACAAAAGTTGAAGTGATGACGAGGAATTAAAAAAGACAGCTTTAGCACTACTGCACTAGCAGTGAGAACAACTGACCACATAGAGCAACGCGTCAAGTGGTTGTTGCCTCATCTGGACTTCTTTTTTAAATGTTTAAGACCATTACCCTACGACAACTTAAGCATAAGCCCCATCTGTAGATGATAATGGTTTAGAAGGGGCCAGCACGATCTGACTTGTACATCTGTTCTTGGTATGGTGAGCCTTGTAAATTATTGATCTGCAAACCCATATAAAAAAAGTGGGTGACGCTACTTGATTCAGAATGCCAGGTTGCACGTTGAGCGTTAGTAATTGGTAATTACAATAGTAGTTAGTAGCCTTCATAGTTGCTTTGCAATCCTTTTTTACGGGACCATGTCTTTTGCCACATGTAGGAAGAAAGCATGTTCTCTTCATTCCATTGTTTCCTTTCTATTTGAGATTCCCCTGTTGGGTTAGGTAACCCAAATTTATAGGACCTAAATGTTGACTACCAAGAAATATTCATTTCCAATGTATTATTGATTTAGTGTCTTTATACTACTGAACTAAGGTCAAGGTTCCCTCTTGTCCATTATTTATACTTTTCCCTTATTGGTTTGATGCAATAATTGCCTGCCTCATGTCTCACGAGATGATTTGTTAATTTTAAACTGGAAATCGAGAAAGCAATGATTTGCTTGAACTTATGATGACATTGTCTTTCCTTAAGAGTTTGGCCAACCAGACTGTCTCGGTAATAGAGGAGCAACAGACAAAAAGCATACCGGTACAATGGTACCACAAATGGCACAACTTATGAAATTCCTTATAGTATTCCTTATGGTGCAAGAAACAAGCCTCAACTACTAGGGAGCATCCGTTCTTCACTTTATTTTCTTGAAAGATTCCTTTTTCCTTTTTATGTTGTTGTTTGAGTATAGGAAACAGCAGATTTATTGGAGACTGCTCCTCTATATGTAAGTTTCCTGCTGTTATCAGACAATAAAGTTTTCTTAACACGAGCCAAGTTTTACGAAGGTAGACACTATAGCCAACTTTTGAGCAGAATGAAAACTTACGAATGTCAAAACTTAGCTTCAATTTATCAGCTGTAGCTGTTGCTCACTTGGGTGGTCCATGAACTGATTCATAAAAATTTTACATGGTTTCAGCATTGCAGCTAATGGAACAAAATGTAGTTGCCGTTATGGGCCCACAATCCTCTGGGATAGGCCATGTCATTTCTCATGTTGTTAATGAGCTACATGTTCCTCTTCTATCATTTGCGGCCACAGACCCAACTCTTTCTGCATCAGAGTACCCTTACTTCATAAGGACAACCATAAGTGACTACTTCCAAATGAACGCTGTTGCTAGCATTGTTGAATACTATCAGTGGAAAGAGGTGACTGCTATATTCGTTGATGATGATTATGGGCGAGGTGGTGTCTCAGCCCTTGGTGATGCACTTGCAGAAAAGAGGGCAAGGATTTCGTATAAGGCGGCTATTCCTCCTAATTCCAATACAGACATGATCAACGATGTACTGTTTAGAGCAAATATGATGGAATCAAGGGTCATGGTTGTGCATGTCAATCCTGACACAGGGATGAGTATATTTTCTATTGCTAACAAGCTCCAGATGCTTGCCAGGGGCTATGTCTGGATAGTGACTGATTGGCTAGCTGCTGTCCTGGATTCCTCAGCGTCTAGAGATCTTAAATATATGAGTCATATTCAGGGACTAATTGTTCTTCGTCAGCACACTCCTGAATCTGCTGCCAAGAATAAGTTCATATCTAAATGGAATAATGTGGCTCGTAATAGAAGTATTACTTCTGGCTTGAACTCATATGGCTTTTATGCATATGACTCGGTTTGGGCTGTTGCTCGTGGTATCAATCAATTTCTTAATAGTGGGCAACAGATCAACTTCTCTACAGATCCAAGGTTGCACGATTCTAATGGAAGCACTTTGCAGCTATCAACTCTCAAGATATTTGATGGTGGTGAGCAGATGCTACAGCAACTTCTGCTCACAAATTTTACAGGCCTTACTGGTCCAGTCCAATTTAATTCAGACCGCAATTTGGTTCGCCCAGCATATGATATCCTTAATATTGGTGGTTCTGGCTCCCAGTTGATTGGCTATTGGTCCAATTACTCAGGCCTCTCTGTTACTGCTCCTGAAATTTTGTATCAGAAGCCACCAAATACTTCTTCCATTGTCCAGCGGCTCCACAATGTGGTCTGGCCAGGTGATTCCACCACTACACCGAAGGGGTGGGTTTTCCCAAATAATGGCCAGCCTCTGCGAGTGGGTGTTCCAATCAAAGCAAGCTTTAAGGAATTAGTGGCAGGTGGCAGAGACCCTAATAATGTGACTGGTTATTGCATTGATATATTCAACGCAGCAATTAATCTGCTTCCTTATCCAGTTCCTTGCCAATTCGTAACAATTGGGGATGGTACAAAGAACCCAAACTATGACGACATTATTAATATGGTTGCTGCCAATGTATGCTCTCATTCTTTGTTCCGGTGTTTTAACCATTTTGTTGCGAGTCCTCTGATTTATTTCATTTCATTTAGTCCCTTGATGCAGCTGTTGGCGACTTTGCTATTGTGAGAAATAGAACAAAGATTGCAGAATTCACGCAGCCTTACATTGAATCAGGGCTTGTGATAGTAGCACCAGTGAAGCAAGCAACTTCAAGTGCCTGGGCTTTCCTTAAACCTTTCACATTGGAGATGTGGTGTGTGACAGGTGCTCTTTTTCTTTTCGTGGGGATAGTTGTTTGGATTCTTGAACATCGGACTAATGAGGAGTTTCGAGGCTCTCCACGACGACAAGTTATAACAATATTTTGGTACGCTTCTGTTGCTACTTAGGGATGAATTATATCCAAGGTTACCAAGTCTCGCTTGAGTTGACATTCATGAGGCAGAGTTTGTAGCTTTATATAATTCATGCTAGTCTCATGATTTAATATTATTTCATTGATGATTTTTCTAAAATGTCATGTTAGGAATTGATTGACATTTCATCTTATATTTCAGGTTTAGCTTCTCAACAATGTTCTTTTCACACAGTAAGTCCACTAGATCCATAAAATGATATTATGTTTAACTCATCCATGATGCTTTCCCTGTCTGGATGGAAACATCTTAACGAGAAACTCACTTCAGGACAGAACACTGTAAGCGCACTTGGGCGGTTCGTGTTGATCATATGGTTGTTTGTTGTGCTGATCATCAATTCAAGTTATACTGCTAGCTTGACGTCAATCCTCACAGTCCAACAGCTAGCGACAGGAATAACTGGGATCGATGATTTGATTTCAAGTGCTTTACCTATTGGATATCAGGCTGGAAAATTTACCAGAAATTACCTGATCGAAGAGCTCAATATTCCCGAGTCTCGACTGGTTCCACTTAATACAATCCAGGAATATGCTGATGCCCTTAAACGTGGACCAAAAGATGGCGGTGTTGCTGCAGTTGTTGATGAGATGCCATATGTTGACATCTTCTTGTCATACCACTGCAATTTCAGAGTAGTGGGACAGGAGTTCACGAAGGAGGGATGGGGCTTTGTACGTTCATCATCCTTTTTTCTAATTTTTGTGTGTTCATTCACCTTCTTTTGTCCACTCCTCCCATTGCATCTCAGGTAGTTATAAATCCATGCCTGGTATTGTAATGGAAATAATTTATTCTTCTCCATTGTTTTTCTTTACAGGCATTCCAGAGAGATTCCCCCCTTGCTGCAGACTTATCAACAGCCATCCTTCAGCTTTCAGAGAGTGGCCAGCTTCAGAGAATTCATGACGAGTGGTTCACACGGCCTAGTTGCTCCTCTGATGACAGTGAAGTGGGAGCAACCAGGCTTGGCCTCGGAAGCTTTTGGGGCCTTTTCCTCGTGTGTGCCCTGATATGTCTCTTTGCTCTGCTGTTGTTCTTCATACGAGTCTGCTGGCAGTATAGCAAGTACTCCGATTCTGAAGCTGCTGGTGAGCCCAGTGCAGCTGATGCTGATGCTGCTCCCACTGCCGCTGATGCTGCCGAAAGACAGCGGAGGCCATCACGCCTTGGCAGCTTCAAAGAGCTGATACAATTTGTCGACAAGAAGGAGGAAGAAGTTAGGAGAACGATGAAACGAAGATCAAGCGAGAAAGATAATCAAGCTGCAGGATCCTCAGATGCTCAGTCAGCAGTTTCAGCATAGAACATTCTTTCCGACTAAAGTCCTTCAGAAGGCAAAACAGGGAAGCATAATACCGATAACATTGAATTAGGTTGACTAGCTTGGGATGAAAAGGCTCTGTTGTTGTAGGAGATCAAAGAATCCATTTTTCATCTGGGCCACTAGAATTTCGTCTCAGGTATACACGAGTTGTATTAAACAATTGTTTCCGGTAATTGAGTTCTTTTTTCAAGCTGTGCAAAGTGATTTCTTTTCAAGGTTTTTTACTTTGTTCGATACATTGTTGATCAATGCAATGGAAAAGCTGTCGGGTGTTAGCAGCACCAAACTCCTGTGTTCCAGTTCGTGTTTGCGCGCGTTCCCAGGTGTTAGCAGCACCAAACTCCTGCGTTCCAGTTCTTGTTTGCGTGCGTTCCCAGCTTCATCGGCTAAGGGCCTGTTCGTTTCCTACCCTCTAAATTTTAGACCCATCGTATCAAAAAGAATCTCTATTTAGAAGTATTAAATAAAATCTGTTTATAAAATTTTTTGCACAGCTGGGTGCTAATTCGCGAGACAAATTTAATGAACCTAATTAATCCATAATTTGCCACAGTGATGCTACAGTAATCATCCGCTAATCATGGACTAATATACCTCATTAGATTCGTCTCGCGAATTAGCACTGGGGTTCTGCAATTAGTTTTATAATTAGACTTTATTTAATACTTCTAAATGACAAGATTATTTTTGATGTGACCCCTCTAAATTTTAGACGCAAGGAAACCAACACACACTAACAGGTTTGCCGGTTAACTACGGCAATTGTTTGACCAGCGACCATCTCATCAGATGTCTTAAAGATACTACTAGAGCGACTTGGACATAGCCAAGTCTCAAGGGCAAAGATCACACTCTGAATAAGGCCCTCTTTGGCAGGGCTCCGTGACCGGCTTCTTCAACGGCTTCATAAGGAGCCCTGCCAAACGGGAAGGCACCAAACAGCTCCACACGCGAAGCCCCCCAAATCCCGCTCAGAGAAGCCGTTCGGGAGGGCAGGAGCTAAAAAAAACTGGCTCCTCCCGGCTCCTCCCTCGTCCACACACATACTAGTACAAAACTACCCTTAAAGTTGGGCAAAATCACACCTGAAATTGCCACTTGCTCGGTCGACGCCGGCGCCGGCGCGAGCGCTCCGTGGCTGTCCATGCCTCCGCCGCGATTGCTGGCGCCTGGACCGGCGGCTGATGCGCCGCTCCATGGCCTTCCATGCCTCCGCCGCTATTGCTGGCGCCTGGACCGGCGGCCCCGCATCGGCTGGTGCTCGCACCAAGCATCTTACCTGCGCGGCCGCGACCACAACCGCATAGCCCAGCTTCCTCACCTTGGCTCCGCGTGGTCAGGCGGAGATGCGGTGTAGCGAGGGACGGGAGCGGACCAGCGGGGTGCCGAGGGAACGAGCGCGAGGTTGGAGCAGCAAGATGGGGCCGGATCGAGCGACTCGCTGCTGCGAGGAGTACAGAGATGATGGATAGGAGAAGGACCGGATAAGGAAGAAAGAGTTACGGTAAAAAAAAAGATGGCAAAAGACGGGACGTAACGTAAGATAAAAAAAGATCGGATAATAAGGAAAATAAAGATGAGTCCAGAAAAAGGAAAAAAAGTAATAGACGTCAAATATTTTTGTGATAAGTCGAGACCCTTGTATGGTTTCATATTATATGATGATTATATTTATTTTTGTAAATTTATTCTACTATAACAAAAGTCACTAATTATTGCTTAAACACCAATCCCTTTTAATTTATACTTTTAATGTTAAATGAACTCAAATTATAAACTGATGCAAAACAATCAATTCATCCATTCAAACAAGCCACGTAGCCATAGGCATACAGGACAGTTCACTTCTCACATCCCTTTTATAAAATACAGGATAAGCCGTTTTTCCAAACAATTTCTAAAACAGTTTTAACTCTATCAGAAAAAATCGCTCCACCAAAGAAACTGAAGTCCTACCAACCGGACCCTAAGCGAGTAAGGATGTAGTGAAACGATTACTGACGCTCAGGCTAAAGTCATCAGCCAGAATTAGAGGAGATCTTTCTTTGCAGACATTTCATCTCACGACCAGACGGACAGTGGCTAGTGATGAGTAGCAGCGCTAACGCAGGATCTCATGCCGTGGCGCAGGAAATTGATTCATGCACTGATTCATCATCAATGAGATAAGGATCTAAAAGAATTGAAAATCTTCCCCACCTGAAAAATTCCCACTTACCCTTCACATAAGGGCCCGCTTGGTAGGTTGGAAGATGTAAAGATTTTAGAATATTGAAAAAACAGCATACTAAAATATTTCTGCCTTTTTGCCTCTACTCCCAAATAAAATCATACCCGCCCTTACGTACACACCCAATCCCACCCGTCAGTTTCTCATCCGAGGATCACGCCTCGATGTTTGTCATACGCTGCTGCTTAACCTCTACGCAAGACTTCACGATCCCCTGCCGACTCGCCAAACGCATCCTCAACGCCTCACCTAGACAGCAGCCGCACCACCGCTCCCCTACCTATTCGCCATAGCCGCCCCTCCCATGTACAGAATATGACAGCCGGCGGCACCGGCGATGGGTTATGGGCCTTGGAAGCGGTGGCTGAAACTGCTATGGAGGCGGCCTGACTCGACGCCTCCATCTCAATCACAACAGCTAGCCTCTCAGCGATGGCGGCAGCCCAACAGAAAGCGTCCATGGCGGCGGGTGGCGGCGGCGATCCAGATGAAGCACATGATCAATGGTGATGGTCGGGCCATTCTGAAAGTGTATCTAGGCCTCTAATGGATTTTGATGAATATAATGACACCGTAATTAAAAAACTAATGATCTTGTTGAGTATATGAGCAGGAATTGATTGTTATATCAATGGAATATTTATGATGAAAGATATTGAAAGTAAAGATAAAAGACTCATATGACAAGACGTGTGAGTAGGCCTTGATTATTGGATTAAGTTACATATTTGATAACAACTATTCGTATATCCAAATGAAATTTGTTGACAAAATTATAGCACTAGAAGAGAATTTCTTGTGAAGAAATGGACAATCTATCAATAGAAGATATAAGTTGCAATGAATTTGGAGGAATAGATTTTATTGATGATTTAATTATAATACAAACCTATATGGAACTCTATGTGATGCAAGGATGACGAGTCGGAATTCGGGATAGTGTTTCGAAGGACTAAGCTTGGTGAAGGGCAATTGGTTTGTGCCAAGGTACCAACGCTAGGGTGAAGAAACTTTCTTTGGATTCAACTTGAAGAATCTTGGTAATGTATGATGTTCATATTAGCAAGTATCAATCTTTCTAGAATCTTAATGTGAAGATGGTGGTTTGAACTAGAAGTAGATTTCATTCAAAGATAATGGTTCAGGTCACTAGTTAAAGGAAGTTGTACTCAAGTTATAGAAACTAAGTTGGATGCACTTCTCAGATTGATAATAATTAAGGCACGACATAATACATTTTTGAGAAACTCAAATGGTTGAAATGTAATCTATCTTTGAACTTGAGTATAGGTGTAATGTACTATCAAGAGGGATGCATCATATTATATTTTGATTTAGTCTCGGTGCCCAAGTAACCCAAGTAAGTGAGAGAGACATAAAAGACTCAAGTGCACATTGGATGGAATTAAAAGGGACAACCCGAAAGTTCCAGATTTTGCATATGTGGCACTAACGGCCAGTAGGTTTGAAAAACCTAGAAGTTCCGGGTATGAGAATCCGGAAGTTCCGTGTTCTAACTATCACATGACGGCTAGTTTCTTTGGACCTAGCTATTTATACTTTTGAGCCCCCTTCTTGGGGGCTGCTGTTACAGGCATTAATCTGTTGCTTACTGGTCGTTCTAAGAAAGCTTGGTAGTCTTGTTGAGCTCTCCCCAACCTCTCTTTGTGAGATTGTGTGATTCTTGTATTATTTTTGAGTTTGGGTTTGACAGAGTGAAAGCTTGAAAATACTAGAGAGCACAGCAAACCTTGAGCACTTGAGTTTGGCCGAAATCTTGTGTTTCGCATTTGTTACTCTTGGAGCTTTGGCTCCTAGACGGCTAGGTGTTGCCCAGCGAGCTTCCAATCGTGTGGTGAGCCGCTGGAAGTTTGTGCAGGTTGCGCTTCGCCTCCACAAGGGAAGAAGCAAGCTTAGTGAATTGGGGAAGTGGTTGGAAAAAGACCCGGCTTGGTGGAAGTGAAGTGGAATAGACTCACATCCTAAAGAGTTCCTCAACGAAGAGTAGGATTCACTATGCTTTAGTAGCAGCTTTGGTAGTGAGCAGTGAATCCGAACTTCAGTAAAACAAATCTCCGTGTCTCTCACCTTTTTGCTTCTCGTTGCATTCTTTGTGGTATTTGTGAAATTGGTTGATCTACTTGGTTGGTAGTGTTTCTATGTGCAGGAACTGTGTGGACCTGCTTCAGAAATTTCACTAAGCATACTCTGCATTAGGGGTTTGAACTTACTCGCTCTAAATTGATTGAATTTATTGTGTTCAGTCTGCTCTGTGTGAATCCAGAAGTTCCGGTTTGCAAAACCCGAAATTTCCAAGTTCATCTACTGCTCTACTCAAATTCAGAAGTTCCAGATTTGCTAACCCAGAAGTTTCGGTTTGGCAGACAGTGAATTTTATCCGCCACTTTGAAGTGAAAATTTGTAGGTGCGCCTATCCACCCCCCTCTAGGTGACATCATGATCCTTTCACACTCGTAATTCCGAGATCCAGCATATGCTCGCCCTCAACATAGTGCCACAGCCACAATGCTTGTCCCTCATCCCCGTCAGATCCCCGCGCTTCCTACCATGGATTGAAATTCTCTAGCACTGACCTACTAAGGAAGTCCCTATCTCTCGTATTGGATTTCATCCAGCTCCGGGTAGAGTTGGATGGTGCTGTGCGTTTCTCCTTGTGGCTGGCAATTGACATAGGCGAACACATCCGAGATGGCGACGGCGTCATCGCCAACAACGCCCACGGGTGCCAAGGGATCGACATGATGGGGTATCCTTTAAATCTTGTCTAATGTTGCCTTCCCCAAGGCTCATTTACCCATTGCCACCCTTTTGATTATACTATTCTACCTAAGAAATAGCTGCTTAGAAAGTATTCGATGAAATGCCCTTGATCAGTCAACCACCAAATTTCTTGCACTCTAGGTCTTCTCATGGCAACCGTGACACCCCAAGATGTTCAAGAGCTTCAACCACATAGGTACGTGTCGGAGTTTTTCCGCCACGCCCACCGAGGGATACCCCCGAGGTGGTCAGTTTGTAGGTAGGGTGTCGCCGAGATCAGGAACTCGAAGGTGCAAGGAACACGAGATTTAGACAGGTTCAGGCCGCCGAGAGCATAATACCCTACGTTTTGTGTGGTTTGTATTGTCTTTGATGGTGATCGTGTGATCTCCTGGGTGATTCCCCCTGGAGGGGGTCCTGTCGCGCTTATATAGTCTGAGGGGACAGATTTACATGGAAGTCGTAGTCGGATACATGCCCTAGAGTCCTACCCGAGTACTTTTCTGGTAGTTCCCTACTGTATCCGACTAGTTTTATTACTATAGGAGCAGTTCTACTAGGCTACGAGTAGTTACAACAGATATAGGGCGTGAGCCATATTCCATCCCTTATCCTAAAAAAAGTACACCACGTGCGTAGTCCTGTGTGCTCGGCTCTGAGAGTACGCAAGTTTTGTGGGTTGATGTGGTAATTGATGAATTAACAAGCATGTTGTGGTTCCCAATGAGGTTCATAGTCTGCCAGTTTCTCCTGTTCAATTAGATTTGAAGAGAATGCACTACCGAGGTGATTGAGAATAAAAAAACTTTGGGGATAGTGTAAATCACATAATCAAGCTAACACTGATTTTCTAGATCTCTTGTTTCTTTCTATATTTTCTAATTTGAGCACTGTATTCTAGCAGTATCAAGGTCAAGACCAGCAGCACAGTTCAAGATAGAAGAATCTCAAGATGATGACTTGATGTGATATTAAACTCCAATGGGCAATGGTTAGCTAGCACATCATGTTTTCCGTTATATATTATATTTATTATTAAATTTGCTTCTTGCCAATATGTATTGTCGATTGAACAAGATAACACACATGAAGCACCAATAAATTATGGTTAACAGAAGTCATATGTGCATTTAACTTGACAAACGATCCAATCAGATTTGGATAGCGCTTCAAGGAGCTGGTGGCTGGGCACTTGAAGGAGGAATCACAAGACAATTAATAAAATGAGATCAAGATGAAGGATGCTGACATAAAGTCTATTGGATGGACGAGCATCAATGTACATAGGTTGCAATGCGATCTCCCACCAGAGCACTTGCCAAGAAGGTTGGTTGCAATCAAGGACAAATAATCTGATAAACTCAATAAAGTAGACATGACAAGATCCATAATCCATCTTTTGATTTATAGAATTTTTGAAATATTTAATTTTTAGCATGGCTAGCATTTCTTTGTGTGATCTACAGAATTGTGAATATTTTTTATTTCTATGGTGCATGGATTCTTATCGGTGTTCAAATGGTAATGGAAAAACAATTAAATTATTATGTGCCAAATGAGTGGTTTGTAGATGAACAAAGTTTTATGCTAGCCAAGTAAATGGTGTGTAGGTTCCCACCATACATTTAGGTAAAAAGAAAAGTTACAAGACTTAGTATGCAGGATGGTTGATACACTTATTTTGGTTAAATGATTTCATTTCTGCTGCAGGTAGGTTTAAGAAATTCTAGAATAATGAAAATAGCATAGCAAATTATGGAGCTTACGGATCTTGGGATCAATGAGTCCGTCAACAATAAAATGGTCTACGTGCCCCTACCTGCCTGACTGACTGCAGCTAGGGACGGCATGGAGCAGACGTCTTGAACCCAGCCTTAGGTACCCTTATCCATAAGCAATTTTATGATATGTCTTCCTTAAACTTAATGAATTACATCTTCTATCTTGGTTCTCTATGATCAACAAGTAGGATGATATGCATATCTTTGTTTGTTGCCTTCGGAATATTTTGCGATGGATTCACAATCCTCATGCAATAACTGGAGTCATCGTCCATCGGTCTTGCATCTTGACCATTCAATCTATTCTTTTGTAATTTTTTGAGGTAACTTGAAAAGATACATCAAATTATCACAGCAGTTTAATATTTTACTTGATGGGAAGTGGAATGTTGTGGCAACCACTTGGATCAACGGGTGAGCCAAAAAAAAATTGAAATTTATTTTACTCTATTTCACATGGGCTTCAAGTTTTTTTTGTGTAAATTGTTTCTTGACTGCTATGAAACACTAGCTCAATGGGCATTTGATTGCAAGCTTTTGAGCATCTTGCTGGAGGCTGAAATCATGAGTTTCATCATGAAGCTTTACAATTGATATAGTGTTTGCAGAAAAGTACCGATTTTTTCTTTTTTTATGCATTATAGGAATAACACTCATGTAACAACTTTTCAACTGAAATGATGTAATAACTTTTTATTTCAACTGCAGGTTTTGGATTCTTTTCTGTTTTAAGGGAGTAAGAATGGCGTTACTTCATGCAGCAGAGCAACCCATTCACGCCCATATATTCTTCTTTCAGTAAGGGCATGGAACTCATCAAATATGGAATATCTATTTACCTTCATGGATGGTTCTTATGTACAGTGTGTCTTTGGGTGTCAACAATTAATTATTGCATCTATCTAAAACTGGATGTCATTATCTAAAGAAAATTTAAACTGCATGTTCGATGAATCATTGCAGAGATGATGAAGGACTCACTTTATCAGGCATTAGGTATCAGATTAATTGTTCGAGAAAATAAGGTATCAGATTATTCATGTACACCAAAAAGGGCAACAGGGAGGTAAAACTTGTTAGTTTTTTCTTATCCTGAATCTGTGCATAAACCAGCTTTACTACGTCTTTTCCCATTTTTATTTTAGTGAGGAGAACAACCATATTAGGAATTAAATAATGATATGTGCTTATAGGTATAATTTTCTTTTGATTGCACATACTCAGATATGTTAGCCTATGTTAAAATAGTAGAATTTGGTGTATAAGCCTATGTTTATTGAATTTGACATGGGCCGCTTGGTGCACGTGGAATCGAGAAGCCATAGTTTAAATTAGTATGTCATCTTTAGATTTTAGGTGTTTGTCTTACACTAATGATCTGACCTCACATGTTTCGTACTATCATATAAGAAATACTACCATGCTTGATCTCATTCTTCTGTTAATAACTTTTATTGTAGATATTTTTTCTCTTCATGTGATCCAATTAAATTCTGTAAAATACTACAAAAATTTGCTCTAAAATTTATGAGTGTGCTCTATAAACACATCCTATTAGCTACATGCAATGTGTTGCTTTGTAATTTTCTTGGACAAAGGCATGTGAGTATAGCAGAAATTGTGGCAAAGATGTGCAGAGAAGCTAATTCATCATTGAGTTTAATGTGATGTATTTACTGTGGTGATGTCTTATTCATGTGGTTATCCCTTCAGGTCTAAGATAACAATTTATCCATGTGGTTATGCTCCTCTTGTCCGTTTTAGAGGATATAACACTTTCTTTTAAATTTAAATCGAAGTAGTTCCTACTCATGTTAAGTTTTGCTATGAACATAAATTTTTTCATGTTTGCAATGATGGACATGGTTTCATCTCTGGAATTGTATGTATTATGCTCCAAAACTTCTTAGACTCGGATGATTATTTGTTTACCATATTAACTGTATCACTATCATCTTAGTACTATATATTTTAGGTGGCCTTTAAAAGTTATAAGACAATGCAAAACAAGACACCTAAAAATAGCATGAAGCTTTTGCAAGACCGTAATAGTTTAGAAGTGCACTTAAGCTATTGAATTTAGATTTAGTATCAATAATGTGTTTAGATAAATTATGTGACTTTTATTTACTATAATTTCTAAAAATACATCCCTGTACGTATATCTTTGTATAATTACAAATTATTGTTTACTATAATTTTTTTAATATAAATTAGTTATTTAAGAAGTTTTTAGAAGACACGTGCGGCACTCTACAGGTCAATGAGATGATCCAACACAATCTGCGTCGCTGAGCTAGAAAAATCATGCTGTCCTGGACTATGATTGATTGATTGAGAGAGAGATTGTTTCCAAAAAATTACTGGCCAGTGCAGACGCATGGGCCGGCGGACCAGTGGCTGCGACTTGGGCACGAGAATATCCTTATCGCCTCGCGACGCGCCCGTGGCAACAAAATTCTCTCCTTCCGTCACCATTCACCTCTCCCTCTCGCTCGCTCGCTCGCTCGCTCGCTGTCTCTTACCGTGCTCGCGTCATGCGTGATTCACACACACCTGCGCATTCGCTCCTGCCGCATTCGAGGTTCCGATTCTTGGACTACCTGTCGATCCTGAGCTCCGATACTGTTCTCATTCCTCAAGCTTCCTCCCGGTCCCGGCCTCCCAAGCTTGTTTCCGGTCTCCCAGGGAGAGGGAGAGAGCTCGGCTCCTCCGATCCCCAGTTGTCCTTGTCACTATCCTCCTTCCTTGCTCGCCTCGAAACCCGAATCTTGCTTTACGATGAAATGATGGTATAGCTCCAGGCCTCCACCTGATCCAAGGTCTCGGCTTTCGGCGGCCCCCGTGCTCTAGCGCCGCTTGGATTCAGGCCAATGGGCGCGGCTCAGCTGGTGGCTTGGTTCTTGGCGCTCGCCGCCGCCGCGGGGGCGGTGTCGGCGGCGGGGGCGCGGCCGAGCGAGGTGGCCGTGGGCGCCCTCTTCACGTACGACTCCACGATTGGCCGCGCGGCGCGGCTCGCCGTCGAGCTCGCCGTCGACGACGTCAACGCGGACGGCACGGTGCTCGCGGGGACGAAGCTCAGTCTGAAGAGCCACGACACCAACTGCAGCGCCTTTCTTGGGACCGTCGAAGGTTGGTTTTTTTCCCCTCTTTTTTCGCTTCCTCTCTTTCCTTGAGTTGAGTTGTTCGTGTCCTTGTGGCAAGAATTAGGATTACCGTGTCAAGACTTAGAATTACCTTGTCGAGAATTAGAATTGCCGCAGAACGAGCAGCGTCGACGCCTCCATGAATGCAAAGCTTTTTCACAGCTGTGAAGAAATATAGTGGTCAGTAACTATGCGGTAATCGTAATCGCTATTTTTTTCTGGATGTGTTAGCTTTTATCTTAGTGAAGCATTGAAGCTGAAGCACAAAAGAGGGGGGAAATACTATTTTACACCCTCAAACAGTTTTGATTGTCCCGGCCATTCTATTTTGGTATTGTTTTGTACTACTAGTTAATTATCCTTGCCTTTCTGTTTTGAGATTCTCTCATGACTAAATACCCTATAAGTATGGCCATGTTTGGATGACTGGGAAAGAGAAAGAGAAAGTGCAAAACTTTTGCTCTTTTGCACTTTTTTTGCACTTTTGGATCCAAACACCCCAAAGTGCAAAAGGGCAAATGCTACCGAAATTTTGCTAATTATGGATTAATTAGGCTTAATAGATTCGTCTCGTCATTTAGTCCTCATCTATGTAATTAGTTTTTTAATTAAACTATATTTAATACTTCTAATTAGCGTCCAAACATCTGATGTGACAGGAGCAAAAATTTTGCCATTTGCCCTTTTGCCATTTGGGGGTGGATCCAAACATAGCCTATATAGACCTCATTGTTGACTACCACTAAATATTCAAGTTCCAGTGCATTAGTATTGGTATAGTGTCTTAGTCAAACTAGGTCAAGGTACCCCCTATTGGTCCAATTTTATATTCGTCACTTTATTTTAGTGTAATATATAATTGCTGGGCTCGTGTTTCACGAGATGATTTCTTAATGTTTATAACTATTTTGTTAATCTTACCGTCATTCCAGTCAAAAAAAAAATCTTATGATGATATTGCCCTTGATGTGCGGATACTTGCAAAAGCTCTCATGTCACAAAATTGTCAGTATCAGTTACTTCCGCAATTTTTCAAATAGATAAGAGTTTCAACTTCCATCGATACTTTTTGGATGTGTATGAACCCCCAATCCCTCATTCTTGTCATGAAATCCCACTCTCCATATTGGTCTATCCTCTTTTTTTTTTCTTGAGGGGTGGGGGTAAAACACAAGAGCTTCATTCATATCACAGCAGGACTACCCATCTGTTTTCCCTTAGCCAGTCTGGAGTGTAACTATCTATATTGGTCAATCTAGGCAGTTCTGCTAACCTGATTGTCCTGCCAATAGAAGAGACACTGACAAAAAGAATACTTGTGGAGGTGGAGTGGTACCACAAACGACATAACCTATGTAATTAGTTAAGGTATTCTGCAGGTTGCACCATGCACGAAACATGCAGCTGCTATGGAGAATCCAATTCTTCACTTTCTTCTGATGCAAGATTACTTTATGTATGAGTCATGTTTGAGCACAATAATAAAGTAAAATAAATAGGTCCATTGCAGACTTCTGCTTTGTTGAATCACAACTAGTTTTCCTATTTTTGTCAGAAAATAAAGTTCGCTTGACATGCATAAAGTTTTACGATAAAGTTGGTAGGATCTTATATCCACGTGTAGAATAAGCTGTAACCTTTTCTTGGCTTGGAAAACTTCAGAATTTAGCTTCAGTTCGTCAGCTGCCACTGCTACTCACATTGATGGTGCATGAACTGATTCATTGAAACCTTACTTGGTTGCAGCATTGCAGCTTATGAAAGAAAATGTAGTTGCGGTGATTGGGCCGCAATCCTCGGGGATAGGCCATGTCATCTCTCATGTTGCTAATGAGCTACACGTTCCTCTTCTGTCATTTGCGGCCACAGATCCAACTCTTTCTGCATTAGAGTATCCCTACTTCTTAAGAATGACCATAAGTGACTACTTCCAAATGAATGCTGTTGCTAGCATTGTTGATTACTATCAATGGAAAAGGGTGACTGCTATATATGTTGATGATGATTATGGGCGCGGTGGTGTGTCCGCCCTTGGTGATGCACTTGCATCTAAAAGGGCAATGATTTCATATAAAGCAGCTATTCCTCCAAATTCAAATTCAGACGTGATAAGTGATGTACTGTTTAGAGCAAACATGATGGAATCAAGGGTCATGGTTGTGCATGTCAATCCTGACACCGGGATGAGAATATTTTCTGCAGCTCACAAGCTCCAGATGATGGCCACTGGCTATGTCTGGATAGTAACTGATTGGCTAGCTGCTGTCCTTGATTCTTCGGCGTCTAGAGATCTTAAAGATATGAGTCATATTCAGGGACTAATTGTTCTTCGTCAGCACACTCCTGAATCTGATGTCAAGAATAAGTTCATATCCAAATGGAATACTGTGGCTCGTAACAGAAGTGTTACTTCTGGCTTGAACTCATACGGCTTTTATGCTTATGACAGTGTTTGGACTGTTGCTCGTGCTATCGATCAATTCCTCAACAGTGGGCAACAGATCAACTTCTCTACAGATCCCAGGTTGCACGATTCGAATGGCAGCACTTTGCGTCTATCAACTCTCAAGATATTTGATGGTGGTGAGCAGATGCTACAGCAACTTGTACTCACAAACTTTACAGGTGTGACAGGTCCAGTCCAGTTTGGTTCAGACCGCAATTTAGTACGCCCAGTGTATGATATCCTTAATGTTGGTGGTTCTGGCTCCCACTTGATTGGCTATTGGTCTAACCATTCCGGCCTTTCTGTTGCTGCTCCTGAAATTTTGTATCAGAAGCCACCAAATACAAGTGCCCAGCAGCTGTACAATGTGGTATGGCCAGGTGACTCCACAACTACGCCTAGGGGTTGGGTATTCCGAAACAATGGCCAGGCTCTGAGAGTTGGGGTTCCGAATAAAGCAAGCTTTAAGGATTTAGTGTCAGGCAGAGGTCCTGATAATGTGACGGGTTATTGCATTGATGTATTCAACGCGGCAATTAAACTGCTTCCTTACCCAGTTCCTGTCCAATTTGTTACTATTGGGGATGGCACAAAGAACCCAAGCTATATTGGCATTGTTAGAATGGTTGCTGCCAATGTATGCCCTCGTGCTTTGTTCCAGTTTATTTCACCATTTTGTTGTCAATCCTCTGATTTGTTTCATTTTCATTTAGACCCTTGATGCAGCTGTAGGCGACTTTGCTATAGTGAGAAATGGAACAGCGATTTCAGAATATACACAGCCTTATGTTGAGGCAGGGCTCGTGATAGTAGCGCCGGTGAAGCAAATAACTCCAAGTGCCTGGGCTTTCCTTAAACCCTTCACATTGGAGATGTGGTGTGTCACAGGTGCTCTTTTTATTTTGGTGGGGATAGTAGTTTGGCTTCTTGAACATCGGATTAATGAGGATTTTCGAGGCTCTCCACGGCGACAAGTTATAACAATATTCTGGTACGTTTCTGTTGCTACTTTAAGGATGTGTTTTATCCTAGTTTACCGCACCTGGCTTGAGTCGAAGTTCAGACTGGGAATACCATTACGGGGTCAAAATGTTTCTAGCTTTATTTAACTCATGCTAGGTTTATAATTTACTGCTATTTTGTTGGTGGTTTTTCTAAATGATTAGCTAGCTGAACTTTAAAAATTGACAGGTATTGTGTGCTTCTCTTTCAGGTTCAGCTTCTCAACAATGTTCTACTCACACAGTAAGTCCAGTAGATGTGTCACATGATATTAACTCTTCCATGATTATTTTCCTGTATGGATGTAAATGTCTTAACGAGAAATTCACTTCAGGAGAAAACACTGTAACTGCACTTGGGCGGTTCGTGGTGATAATATGGTTGTTTGTTGTGCTGATCATCACTTCAAGTTATACTGCTAGCTTGACGTCAATCCTTACAGTCCAACAGCTTGACACAGGAATTACAGGGCTTGATAGTTTGATTTCCAGTTCTTTACCTATTGGATACCAGAATGGAAAATTTACCAAAAAGTACCTGATTCAAGAACTCAATATTCCAGAGTCTCGATTGGTAGCACTAAATACGATCCAGGAATATGCTGATGCCCTCAACCGTGGACCAAAATACGGCGGTGTTGCCGTGATTGTGGATGAGAAGCCGTATATTGATATCTTCCTGTCATACTACTGCAACTTCAGAATAGTGGGACAGCAATTCACAAGGGAAGGATGGGGCTTTGTACGTTCACCGTCCTTTAACTTGTTCTGTGCCTTCATTCGTTCCTCCCGTTGCATCTCAGCGAAGCATAAATAAATAGTACATGTCTAGTGCTGTAAATGAAATTATTTATTCTGCTCCACTGTTTTTCGTTACAGGCATTCCAGAGGGACTCCCCTCTTGCTGCAGACATGTCGACAGCCATCCTTCAACTTTCAGAGAGTGGCCAACTTCAGAGAATTCACGACGAGTGGTTCACGCGGCCTGGTTGCGCCTCTGATGATGACAGCCAGGTGGGAGCAACCAGGCTTGGTGTCGGAAGCTTTTCGGGCCTTTTCCTCATGTGTGCCCTGACATGTATCTTCGCTCTGGTGGTGTTCTTCATACGGATCTGCTGGCAATATAAAAAGTACTCCAGTTCCGAAGCTGCCGGTGAGCCCAGCGCAGCCGATGCTGATGCTATCCAGCGGAGGCCATCAGGCCTAGGCAGCTTCAAAGAGCTGTTACAGTTTGTCGACAAGAAGGAGGAAGAAATCCGGAGGACGATGAAACGAAGATCAACCGACAAAGATAACCAAGCTGCAGGTTCCTCAGATGCGCTGTCACCATACTAACGTTCTTTCAGGCTTCAGTCCTTCAGATGGCAGAGCAGGGAAGCACATTACCAAGACAACATATCGAACAGATTCATGTAGATAGTGGTGATATATTTTGATCCAAACATCCCTTTTTCCATAGGATCTTTAGAATTGTCTATGATATACACAGTATGTATTCCACAACTGTGGTTTCTTTCAACAGCTTTTCTAACAGGCATATTTCTGGCTTTCCTCTGGCTGATTTATTGGGTTCTATATAGCACGTGTAGTTTAACCTGCACACATCTGTTGATGGCTGGATCAGCGAGGTGGCATGAGCTACTTGGTTGGCGCTCTGAATTCTGAAACCCTGAAGCCTGAACTGAGCTTTCAAGTGGGAACAGGTCGGCCGTTGGGCTATTACCCAGATCCGGTCAGCCTCGCGTGGGCACAAGGAAACCATAATGATCCAGTCGCCTTTCTGGTCCTGCGCAGCGAACCGGAACGCGGCGTTGGTTAACAGACAATCCCACTCCCGGACGCGCACGGGATTTGGGTTTTCAGGGGAGACGGAGCTCAGCTGCACAGTTGTTCTTGTTCAGCTCGACAAGTCCAGACACACTGGCCCATGGACAGGCAAGTTATTTGGGTCCCCCTGCGTTCAACCGCCCGCAGCCGCACACTTTACACTGGCAGCCTTTCTGGCACCGGCGATTTACTTAAAGCTTTTTACCGTCTTTGAAAATGTGTCGATTGCAAACTGAGTTGCTGAGGCAATTAGTCTTTTTAACATGTGTACATTCAAATTCAAGCTCAAGCTTAGCACAATGCTCATATTTTCTTGAATTTATTAAAAAAATATGACACAGATATTTATTTAGAAAAAAATTCAGTTTACACCCTCGACCTATCATTTATTTAGTAGATGGACATCCGAATTTGGGCTCCAACTATCATTTTCAGATGTATCATATTTTCAGAGGCAGAGAGGGACATATGAAACTATGGTTGTCTGAAACTCCTACTTAGGCCATTCCTCACCCACCGGCGATTGCCAGATGTATCAGCAACTCCAAGAATTTGGGCATCGCAAAATGTAGGGAGCCCTAAAAAAGGCTGGCATCTGTTATGTGTACGCATGTTTTGTTCTAGAAGAAGCTCCACGACACCAAGCAAAAGGAACCTTTCGGCGGACCTGCAAACACCCACACCCAGCAGAGAGGAAGGCGAAGCACCTCCGATCCAAAACTGAGCTTTCGCCATCAAATCCCCCAAGTCTCCATCGGATCGTAACCGAATGTTGCCAGGGCCTTCCGATAGCGATCACGATGCTTCTGCCTCTTCTTCTTCTTGGCGTACGTGCTAACCGATTCGGCCTGCCGCCTCTAACGCCGCAATGGTGGGAGGCCGTTCCGTCCCGGCTGGCGTCCCCCTCAAACATAAAGATCGATCGGTCACGGCGGGGCGCGGGCGCGAGCCCTCGTGCCCGCGCGCGACCCGGCCGGCCGGTGCAACCGACCCGACCCAACCAACCGTCCCGGCCGGGTCCGGCACGGAGGCCACTTCACTTGCGTCCTCGCTCGCCGGTCCGTCGTCAGTACTGGCCGCTCACTACTACCCGCGTCCGCGTCCTCGTCATCGTCGTCGTCTCCCCAACCGCACCGGGCTCGTGGCACTGGCGCGCGCCATTAAGGAGCCTGCAGGCCTCTGCTTCTAGTAGATGTCAAGGGGCGGGCGGCCATGGTGGCCAGGCTAGGCGGCGAGCTGGTGCTGCTGCCGCTGCTGGTTTTTCTTTTCTCCGGCTCCGAGCCCTCACAAGCCCGCATTCAATAACACGCTGGAGCATTCATGGCCCCCTTTCTGATGGTAGATGGCGCGCATTTACGCCGCCACGGTACGAGCCCTCCGTCCTCGCTCCTCCGCTATATAGCGCCCCGCCACCCACTATCCCCCACTGCCATTGCTCACTCGCTCAGCTCAGCAGGAGCAGTGTACACACCCACACTGACAGCTGGTTCGTCTCTGGCTGCTGCGGTGGTAGCAGCAAGCAGCAGCCACCAATTAGAGAGAGAGAGAGAGAGAGTGAAGAAGAAGAGGTGGCCGGAGCTAGCTAGAGGGGAGACGACCGTCGACCGAGAGACGATGGACGTGAACGACGTGCTGCTGGTGGTGCTGGCGGTGGCGCTGGCGGCGATGTGGTGGCGGCGGTGCTCCAAGACCGGCGGCGTGGACGGCCTCCCGCCGGGGCCGCCGGGGTGGCCGGTGGTGGGGAACCTCTTCCAGGTGATCCTGCAGCGGCGGCCCTTCATGTACGTGGTGCGCGACCTGCGCGAGAAGTACGGGCCCATCTTCACCATGCGCATGGGGCAGCGCACCCTCATCGTCGTCACCTCCGCGGACCTCATCCACGAGGCGCTCGTCAAGCAGGGCCCCATGTTCGCCAGCCGCCCCGAGGACAGCCCCACCCGACTCCTCTTCAGCGTCGGCAAGTGCACCGTCAACTCCGCGCCCTACGGCCCGCTCTGGCGCGCGCTCCGCCGCAACTTCGTCGCCGAGATCGTGTCGCCGCACCGGGTCAAGGCCTTCTCCTGGATCCGGGAGTGGGCCGTCAACGCCCACCTGCGCCGCCTCCGCGCCGAGTTCGCCGCCACCGGCGCCGTGCGCATGATGGCCAACTGCCGCCTCACCATCTGCAGCATCCTCATCTGCATCTGCTTCGGCGCCAAGATCCCCGACGACCTCATCCGGGAGATCGAGGAGGTGCTTAAGGACGTCATGATGATGACCATGCCCAAGCTCCCGGACTTCCTGCCCCTCCTCACGCCGCTCTTCAGGAAGCAGCTCACCGAGGCCCGCCACCTGCGCCGCCGCCAGCTCGACTGCCTCGTGCCGCTCGTGCGCGCGCGCCGGGAGTTCCTCCGCGACGGCGCCAAGAAGGCGGCGGCCGCCGGCGTCGAGATGATGAGCGGGCCCGGCGAGGCGTACGTGGACTCGCTCTTCGACCTCGAGCCACCCGGCCGCGGGAAGCGCCTCGGCGAAGAGGAGCTCGTCACGCTCTGCTCCGAGGTCATGAGCGCCGGCACCGACACCAGCGCCACCGCGCTGGAGTGGGCCATGATGCACCTCGTCCTCGACCCCGCCGCCCAGGAGCGCCTCTACGACGAGGTCGTCGGCAAGGTCGGCAAGACCGCCCGGATCACCGAGGCCGACGTCGAGGCCATGCCCTACCTGCAGGTAATCACCAATCCACTCTCTACCTAGAATAATCCGTTGATCCAATATGAATTGGCAGAAATAATTATCACACCATAATACGGAATTCTTTCAGCTTTCCTAGAAAGGACTTCACTTGAAAGAACTACATATAATGTAGTAATTGATAACCTCTAGCTAGCTAGCTAGCTGTACAAATTCCCATTACTGGCTACTGCGAAGGAATTCTGAAGGGATTAAACCTTTTCCTGACAAGAAGCTAAAGGAAATTGGACTGTTTGTGCACATGAAAACCTTGGTGCCAAACTGGATTGGTACCAGGACACTTCACTTTGCCTTCATCTGAAGGACAGGCACGCACGCAGAGGACAATGATAGCTGGCTGCATAATTCCATCGGCTCATCCGTCAGCAACTGAAGTCAGTGATGGGAGGGAGCATCTTAAATCTGATGTCTCGCATGATATCCCGTGCCGCTTGATTCTGACTTCCGAACAAATGTGCGAGCGGCTACTAATTTCAGACAGTTCAGGCTGGAATTCGGACCACGATGAGGTGGCACTAATAACTTGCTGCTGTCCGAATAATCAATGCTTCTAGAAGAGATGACACTAGTAGTGCTAATCTGTCATGAAAGTGACGTTCTTGATCTGCTAGTAGGTCGGTCGATCACTGTGGTGGTAGGGTAGGGTCTGACAACAAGCAAGATTCTTCAGTCTAACTGAAACTGAAAGCGATGGTTGTTCGTTCACTCACACGCGTGCGTTCCATGTTTTCTTGCCTCCCCGGCCGGCGGCGGGTGGTTGCAGGCGGTGGTGAAGGAGACGTTCCGGCGGCACCCGCCGAGCCACTTCGTGCTGTCCCACGCGGCGACGCGGGACACGGAGCTGGGCGGCTACCGCGTGCCGGCGGACGCCAGCGTGGAGTTCTACACGGCGTGGGTGACGGAGAACCCGGCGACGTGGCCGGACCCGGGGGCGTGGCGCCCCGAGCGGTTCCTCGAGGGCGGCGAGGGCTTCGACACCGACATCACCGGCACCCGCGCGCTCCGCATGATGCCCTTCGGAGCGGGGCGCCGCATCTGCCCCGCCGCCACGCTCGGCGTGCTCCACATCCAGCTCATGCTCGCCAACATGGTGCGCGAGTTCCGGTGGGTGCCCCCCGCCGGCGAGGGCCCGCCCGACCCCACCGAGACCTTCGCCTTCACCGTCGTCATGAAGAACTCGCTCCGCGCCGCCATCGTCGAGCGGGCGTCCGCCGCTGCCGCGGCGTCGGCGTAACGCCGGGCGGCGCTCTTGAATCCGCCACGTGCGTGAACGTGTGCTGCCGCGGCGCGTTGGTGCGGCACGGGTCGGTAATTACGGCGGGGGGTTAAATTTGGTGCGGCCGCGGTATAAATCCTCCACGGTGGGCGGCGGATCGATCCTAGCTGTTGGTTGGTCGACGGACGGACGGATGGATGGATGTGCAAGCACGATGCTATCATAAATTCTTTTTTTTCCTAGCGTGCCTCTGTTCTAGTATGGGTTACTATTTTTTTAGAGTTCTTTTTTTCTTTCTCGATTTGATCCAAAGATGTACGTACTACTACTACTATAAATGCTCGATCTGCTCATATGTATTGGTTGTCATGACGTCCAAAAATAACCGTGTCCATCAACCTCCTCTCCTGACCCGTGCAGCCTGTAATGGAAATGAGTGTCCTTTTTGGGGCAGTTCTGATCTGCCGGTCTTGGAAACATCGAGCTCTTTTGGTGGTTTTCTCGGATCCCTTTGGCAAATTGGGGCGTGTGTTGGCTGGTCACCGTCTGCTGCATGAATGCAAATTTGATAGCAGAAGCAGCGAGTGCTGATGGTACAGGTGCTAATGTTCAGGGCAGGGCCAAGGGCACCCGTCCACAGTGGGTCGATGCCAAAAGAAAAGATCAAATGCGCCAATTGCCCCAAACGGGACCTAATTATAGCATTGGGCCCCCGTTTAGATCGCTTCCAAATATTATAATTTTTACACTCTCTCTCCATCACATCAATTTTAGGACACATGCATGAAGCAGTAAATGTATGTAAAAAAAATAACTAATTGCACAGTTTAATTGTACATCACGAGACGAATCTTTTAAGCCTAGTTAGACCATGATTAGATAAAATTTGTCAAATACAAACGAAAACGCTACAGTAGCAAAAAGTTCCAAATGTTATACAAATTTGCAATCTAAACATGGCCTGGGTTTCCTGAACCTCTCTAGTCTCTGTCATAAGGGCCCGGCCTGTTTGTCACCGGCTCGATCAGCTGCATGGCCACGGCCGCCGCCGCCGCCCATCGATGGAACCCTTCGCGCCGCCGCGGATTGTGTTCGGCTCCCCGATCCACGGCGACGCCGCCAGCTGATCTGTCGCCGCGGGGGCGATTTGCATCGCGTGATTGGATGCAGTGGCTGCTGAAAGCTTGTGGTTTCAAAATAAAAGTACACATACGATCGCCAGCAGCCCAGCATGCGTTTCAGAACCAGACCGTGTTTGGCTCCAACTTCCAGTTGAATTTTGATCTGCAAAACTGTTTTTTTTTAATGAAACGATCTGCAAAACTGTTGTGAGATCCATGTCCTTCCTCTTTCAGAATCTTATAATTACTATCTGTTTGAGGTTCTAAGCGAATACGGAAACAAACAGCACAGTGCTGCATGGTACTATGCCATCAACACAAACACGGATGCCAATCATGCCGTGTCTCTCAGCATAGACACCGGAAGTCAGAAACGCAGCTGTAGAGACGACTCCCTTGCAGGATAGTGTATGATGAGAAGACAACGCAAAAGGGTGCGAGTCCAACAGTAGTTGGGCGACCCTTCTTCAACCCGTGGCCCGCCGTGAGCGAGACCTGGGAGTAAGCGCCGGGCCAGGCGATGAAAGAGCGGCCGGCTGGTGTGTCAGGCCGGTTTGAAAACTTGCCCGCCGCTGCCGCCTGCCGCTGCGACGCCAGCGCGCCATGGCAACCAACCTTCTTTACTGCGATCGGCAGTGCAGCGAGGAAGAAGAACCGGGTTCACATGCGCACATTCAATAACCCGTCCCTCTACGGCTCTACCTGTCTCTGTTCTTGATCCACGGGCTCAGCTACTAGCTCCTCCAAAGATACCAGCAGTAACCATGGCCCAACCAATAAATGGATGGGATCCGTCCCCTCCCTCTACCTGCATCCGATCTCTCTCTTTTTTTTCACTTTGGGGGTTGGGGGGGGGGGGGGGCGACTCGCAGCCACAGCCACAGCCACATCTCGCATCAGATCTCGCTTGCGTTCGATCCTGATCTACTGGCTGGCCAAGTGGTCACGCTGCTGCATCGTTCTAGAATGTGTGCAGATCGATCCGACAGATACTGCCTGGATGGCTGGAATTTTTGTCCAGCTAGTGAGCGACCGCGCACGGCAAGGGCTCATGGCCGCCATGGCAGGCCTGCAGCGCAGGTGCAGCGCAGCGCGCAGGGCGTACGTGAAATGGCTAGGTCAGGAACCGAGCTACCCCCTGGGCCACCGGAGTAACTCCGGTGCTCGATCGTCCCGGCCGCGGCCGCGGTCCGCACAGCGATCCACGACGGGCAGCGCGGGGTTAATGTCGCGCGCCCGTGGCCGATCTTGACCGGCTCGCCGGCCGGCCGCGGGGTCGATCTGGTCGAGGTTGGTTGTCAGTTGATTTCTTACTGCCATGCGGTACCACGGCAGCAGTGCGTAGTCACCGCGCGTGCTCACTGCTGTCACCATGGACCGAGCTACAGCCTACAGCTAGGCCGGCTCGTACTGGCAGTTACATTGGCGCGTCAACACATGTAGGCCAGGCCAGGCCATGCCGGCTCGAGCGTCCCTGGCTCGAGAGTCCAGGCGTCGCGGCCAGCGCTCCGTCGTCGTCGTCCCTGGCTCCTTGCCCTCCTGGCTCCGGCCGGGCGAGCATGCAGGGCCCCGCGGCGGCAGGCGGCCCCGGCTGTCGCTGACGGCCTCGTCGTCGCCGCGCGCCGCGCCGGGGGTGGCGGGCGCCGGTTGGCCGGGCAGGTCCCGGCGCCAACGCACGGCACGCGGACACGTGCTGCGTGCCACCGTGCCGAGCGCGCCGTCACGTATACTCAAGGGCAGCCGCGCGCCGCCACTTCCAAAACCGTCAGCACTTGTACTGAACCAAACTTCCCAAGCACATCTATGTCGATGCGACTTTTGCCATGAGTATATATCTATCAGACTTCGCCGCTCATGCCCGTGGAATGTCGACGCGTGACAGGGACGTCCTAGCCGAACGCCGCCGCCGCCGCGAGTGCCCCGTCGCCTCAGTGACCGGCGTGTCGCGCAGCCGGGGAAAGCAACCGGCCAACCACCGCCGCCTAGCTAGCAACGAAGCTAGCTAGCTACACTGTTCGGCGCAGCCGGGTAGCAACTAGCAAGTGCCTCGGGCGGTTGGGCCGGTATAGGCGCCCGGTCCTGTGCTCGTGCCCGCAGCCGGCGGCGACACCGCCGGCCGCCGGCGCCGGCGCGCACCTCGATTGGTGGACCGTCCCCTCCTGATCGAACGGTCGTCGAGGTTAGGAAAATGGGCGCTACAGTGCGCGCGTGACATGAATCGCGCGACGCACCGTTAGATGGGAAAAAAAAAGGCGCGTGTGCCGTGACCTGGGACGACACGCTTTGATACGGTGGGACCCAGGAGGACCACCGCTGGGAGGGAGGCCGAGACCATCTAGAAGCCCGGCCGGGACGGATGCATCGACGGATCACTGTTCACGGAGTGACTATGATTTTATGAGCCAGCAGCCGGTGCGGTCGTCGTGCCGTGCCGAGGTTGGCGTGCGTGCCCGCGACGGGCGCGTCGCACCAACCATGAGGCGGTACACGAGCGGCGCGGCGACGGACCAACCGCGAGCGCGTCGTGTCAGGTGGACGCACGGCTGATGATGGGTCGCCCGTGAACGATCCGCCGAGGAGCCATCCGCCGATCAGCGTAATCAATGTAGTATCCCGTTGGCTGTTAACGTCGCCGGGGAAGGCGTGTTAATGCCCGATCAATGCGGTCACGCGGAGATTGGCACCGAGGGTTGGCGGTGGCGCCGGGGAGACGACGGGGAGTCAACGGTGACGGGCGCCCGCGCGGCGGGTCAACGGTGGTGGCGGATGGGCGCTTGCGCGCGGCGAGGGCCGCCCGGGGACGGTGGGGACGGCGACAGGGAGGGAGGCGCGCGGACATGCCGGTCGGAGCCTGGAGAAGCACCGGGCGGTCGCGGGATGCTGTTGCTGGCGGCCTGCCTGAGTGTTCAGCGCGACACGGGCATCGTCGAGCCATGCCGCGCGCGCGCACGCCGCGTTCGGTCGCTGTCCACGTCACAGGATGAAGGTCCCGACCGGCCTCCGCCAGCGGGTCCGAGGTCGGGGCGCGCAGCGCGCTAGGCCGCTACCGCAAGGGAGCGGCGGCGAGGGTTCCAGCGCGGAAGATCGTGCCGCGGTTACCCTGCCGCCGCCGCAGCTCCAATCTGCAGCTCGCGATGGGTGCTGTGGTGTGGATGCGTGCTTTTCTTGACGCGTGCTTGGCCCATGGCCAGATCCGAGATGGCCTACCTGGTCCTGGGCTCCTGGCCAGAATCTTGCGGAAACAAGTACTCCTACTGCTACTGCCTACTGGGGCTCGTTTTCGTCTCTCGCTACGAGTTCAAGCAAAATGTGGGTTGGGGGCGCGGGGCAGGGAAGGAGACGTGGTGAAGCAAGAGGCGAGAGGCGGAGGCTTCTGCGGTACACGGAGGTAAATGGCGAGTGATCACAAGGTTCAGTAGCAGTTTTTATGAGTGTACCTGTCCTGTCTGCACACCATATCCGTCAGTGTACTGACCAGTGTGGGAACCCAGCATCGTCGTTTATACATGTGTAGTTGGCCAAAAGTTGCGACTTGTGAACAGAAGCAGAGGACCGCGCAAGCATGTGCAACTGGCTGGATGGAGCACCAATTCCGGGCAGCAGTGACCATGCTAACGGGAATTCACAGCCATGGAGCCGAGGTCGATGCGTGCTAGCGATGTCTCCAGCAGAAGGAAGGTCTGAATGAATTAGCAGGAGACAGTGAAAAGGGATTTTTCTGACCAGGATCTGAATGAATTAGCAGGGGGCTAAATTTCATTTGGACCTGGCTGCCTGCAAAAGGAAGGTCTGGTGGTATCTTGCTAGGTGTCAGGGTAGACTCCTTAGAGCTGGAAAACCACTGTATTAGGGACTTCTGCATCTCAGCAACCATTAGAGATAGACTGTCCCAACTTCAGGTGGGAGTGTGTGATTGTCTATGGACCTGCACACCATGATCAATCTGCTGCATTCTTGGAAGAGCTGGATACTTGTTGCAGCAGCTCCTCGTCTCCTCGTCACCCTTGGTACTGGGAGGCGACTTCAACTTAATTAGAACTGAGGGGGAGAAAAGTTAAGAAAACTACAATCATGCTCTGATGGAAGAGTTCAACAACTTTATTGGGAGACACCAACTTAGGGAGGTGGTGAGGAAGGTCCGAAACACACAACAAACAATCTCGGCCTACTCTGGTCACCCTTGATAGATTCCTAATGTCTGTTATCTGGGAAGACAGATATCCTCTTTGCAATGCTTGGAGTTTAACAAGAGTAGGCTCTGATCACTCACACATCATCTTGGATTCTGGGGAGCATGGTGCCCCTAGACCCAAGTATTTCTTTTTTGAAAACAAGTGGACTTTGAGGCCTGATTTCAATTCTCTTGTCACTGAAAAATGGGAGCAAAGTGCTGCTAGAAGACCAGAAGGTTGCAAGGCAATGGATGCATGGCATGCATGGGAGCCTGTGTTTCCTACGCCAATACCTGAAAGGGTGGAACATCAAGCACGATGGGGACCTGGCCAAGGAAAAATCTGATCGGATGCTGGACCTGGCACAACTAGATAGTCTGCTGGATACAAGGGCCCTATCTCCTGAGGAATGGAGAACTAGATATGAGACTGAGGGCCAGCTTGAAAGAATCTACCAAATGGAGGAGATTCATTGGCAGCAGATGGGAAACGAAACCTGGGTGCTGAAAGGGGATTCAAACACTCAGTTTTTCCATCAATTTGCAAATGGCAGGCGAAGGAAAAACTTTATCAGATCACTAGAGGGAGATCGGGGAGAAATTAGTGGTCAGCCTGACATTGCTGCCCATGTCACCAATTTCTACAAAAATCTCTTTGGTGCTGGCTCCTAGGAGGGCCTGAGGTTGTCTAACACCTTTTGGGCAGATAGACCACGCGTTTCAGGAGAGGAGGGGGCCTCCCTGACTCAGAATTTCCTTGAGGAAGAGATTAAAACGGCCATTTTCAGTATGAAAAATGCCTCTGCTCCCGGGCCTAATGGCTTTGGAGCTCACTTCCTTAAATCCTTTCGGCCAACAATCAAGGATGATTACATGGCCTTGTTTAAAGATTTTCACAAAGGGGATCTTGACATTAGAAGGATGAATTATGGAATCATTTCTTTAGTACCCAAGATTAAGGAGGCGAACAATATAAAACAGTACAGGCCTATTTGTCTCGTCAATGTGGATTACAAAGGGATCACCAAACCAAAGTATTGACTAACAGATCACCAGACCAAAGTATTGACTAACAGACTTTCCCCTCTGGCCCATAAGATCATAGGCACAAATCAGACCGGCTTTATCAAGGGCAGAAACATTCTGGAAGGTGTGGTGATCCTACGTGAAGTGATTCATGAACTCAAGAGCTCAAAGAGGAGAGGGGTCATTCTGAAGATAGACTTTGAGAAAGCGTACAACAAAGTCAAATGAGGCTTCCTGGAAGAGGTCATGTGGGGGATGGGGTTCCCGGGTGGATAAGCAGACTGTCCCGCGGGGGGGGGGGGGGGGGGGGGGGGGTTTGCGGATGCACTTAGCGCTATGCTCGATAAAGCAGTTTCTAAGGGCCACATTACTGGTGTTGTGGATGAGTTGACTCCGGGGGGATTTCACATATCCAATATGCTGACGACACAATAATCATGGTGGACGGCTCTGAGAAGTCCATCCTAAATCTTAAGTTGATTCTATATTGCTTCGAATGGCTCTCTGGCCTGAAGATAAATTTCCACAAAAGCGATGTCTACGTTTTTGGTGCAGATCAGCAGGAGAAAGATAGACTAGCTAATATGCTGAACTGCAGACTTGGGGACTGGCTCCCAGTCTCTGATGGTAGATTGGGAGTGCAAGCTTTCACTGGGTTGTTGGATAAGATGAGGAAACGACTGGACCCTTGAAGGGTAGAAACCTCTCCTCGGGAGGCAAATTAATTCTAACAAACACCTGCTTATCTAGCCTACCGACCTACACCATGGGTTTCTATCTCCTTCCTAAAACTATCCATAAACAGGTGGACCAGCTGAGAAGCAATTTCTTCTGGCAGGGGGCTAGGGGGGCTAGTGAAGTGTTTAAATGTCACATGGCCAAGATGGATACTATCTGTAGGCCAAAAGAGCTTGGCGGCTTGGGGATGACCAACACAGAAACCATGAATGAATGTCTGCTGGTCAAGTGGATCTGGAAGATCGAGAAAGGCTCTGATGACACCTGGTTCTAAATATTGCAAGCGAAATATATGCCGGATGGAAGTTTTTGTCCTCAAAAAGCAGAGGTATCTCACAATTTTGGCAAATTCTGCACAAAGTGAAACACCTCTTCAAATGGGGTGCTATTTACAAAACCAAAGGGGGCAGTAGTGCCGGCTTCTGGGATGATGTATGGATAGGAGATACTCCACTAGGAATCCAGTTCCTGCAGCTATTCAACATGTGCAAATTTCCACACTCACGACTTGCGGCAAAATGGGAGGATGGTGACTGGGCTGTTGAGTTCAGAAGAAGCCTAGATGACAGGGAAGGGGGCCTGTGACATGAGCTCAGATCTTTGCTACCAAACTCTCTGATGGATGGAGAACGTGACGAGGTGATCTGGGCATTAGATAACCCCAAAACCTTCTCTACTAAGTCATTGTACTCCTTTATATCCAACTGGGGGATCTCGATGAAAGAAGGGGACAACTCGTGGAAAATCAAGCATGAAGATAAAAATCTTCCTATGGCAGGTCGAGCATGATAGACTTCAAACGGCGTCTGCGCTGAAATTGCGGGGTGGCGAGGGAGCCAACTCTGCTGCCTGTGTGGGAGGCGCGAGGATGTTAATCACATTCTTTTTAGATGTTCGCTTGCTAGATTCCTGATCCATCTGGTGCGGGGTTCCGGATGCCCTAGGCTGGGGAGGCCTCCCATCTTCCTGGGAAGATTGGAGAGGCCGATGGATTACTAGGGATTGTGGGATGCCGAAACGGTTTGCCATTGTTTCGTTCGCGGGTCTGGCATGGGCGCTTTGGATTACCCGGAATAAAATGGCAATTGAGCACCAACTTCCTAACCATGCTATACAGGTAATTCATCTGGGCGTTGCGTTTATGCAGAAATGGCGGCCGCTCCTGAAGGCTACTACTGATCAAGACAAGATGAAGGAGGTGGTGGACCGTCTCAAGATCTGGGCGCTGGAGTTTAGTCCAAGCATAGCTTGTATTTCTGACATTGGCGAGATCTGATACTTGCTTTGCTGTAACAGGACTAGTTTCCCTTTTTACCGTTTTGCTTGCAAGCTGGTTACCCCAACTTAACTTGTGTACCTTTTTATCGCTTTCAGTATAAAGATTCGGATCGGCAGCTCGTTATGAATTCTCGACAACCTGCCGCCCCCATCACAACTTGCTGCAGCTGCAAGAACGAATTCTCGCGCAAAATGGCCGGCAGAGCGGCAGTACAGGGAGGTAATGCCAAGGAGCAGTTCATCAGTGCGCCTGCACTTTACACATTGTCTGAAACCGCCCACCCATCTGGAAAAGTGTAGGAATCAATCACCATTCATACGCAACTGTACACATGTAACAGTGTGAAGTACGAACATAGAGATAGTGACCATACGGCATTCTCCTTCAGAGGCCATATTTTGTTGGGTCTGTCAGAGAGTGAACATGAGAACGGAGCAAGGCACTTCGCTCTGGGTGCTCAAGTGAACTGGACCAGCACGTCGCATTTCAGTACAAAAAAAGCACAGTTCTTGCATAAGAAACAGCGATTTCAATGAGTTCGCAGCATGGAAAGGCAGCTCTGTGGGTCAGGGTTTATTAGATTATAAACATCCAAACATAAGCAGCTTTGTGGTTACATGATATGAACCCTATGAGGAAAAAGCTGCTGCTTGAAAGGCGATGGAAAATTCGTACGAGATAGACTAGGCACGCTTGTTCAAGACTCGGATGCCGGTTGTTCCAGATTGACTTCCACCCTTCTCGGAGGATCCAGCTGCAGGTAAGTATAGGGCTCCGTTGGTTCCTCCCTGCAAACCACAGGTCCATATGTCAACAACTGATGACGCTAGCTAAAGGGACAATCTTCAGGGTCATAGTATCCATTGCAAATTTTCAGTGTTGAAATAGATTTTTGGAGGAATCTAGGGCCTATTTGTATCATGTTCATGCCCAAAGATTGCCTGGTGTTACCACTTTCTTGCCTAGCTTGTGGTGATGGAAAGCTCACCATAACTTAGATTGTGTCTTGGGTAACAAAGTTTACGTGCCTAAGACATCTTGCCACAACTCCATGAGCTTATGGCGTGTGGGACCTAGCTCCTCAGGAAAAATTTGGCAGGCCTAAGTTGTGAACCGAACGCTTTCCCAACCGAGTCAAACAGTTAGTTACTAGTTCTCCTGGGTGGATTATCATGAGCTGCATGCTTCAAACAAAGTCCTCAGTAAGTTGGTGTCCGGGTACATCTTCCTGAAGTATGTTACTCTTTTTTATAGGAACGGATAGTAGGGTTTTTTACACCCTTTTCAATTTGTGGCATAGTAGAAAAATATATTTGTTGTTCATTTTAGTGCCATTTAATCTCTAGCTGCTCAAGCCTTGGCTTGTTTAAACTTGGCAAAATGACTAACCAGGCTGAGACGTTCACACTGATGTTGACTAGACATGTGCCCGATTTCACAGCTATCCAATGCATCAAAGGACACACCCGATCCAAGCAACCTAAGCAACTAACAGAACCAACTTCCAGAAAGATGCAACATCACATGTGGAAGTAAGCCGGTCTCTGAGAGAAACTAGCTAACTGATGGCACAGCCAGTCCAAGAACTACACGAGCAGTCACCCCATAAACTTTGGGGATTCACATCAATGGAGAACAGGTTTACATAAATTCTACAAGATTGCCAAAAACAACCTTATAAGCTAATTCGTACGATCAAGTAACTGCGTGACGGAATTGAGAATATTGCTGCTACATAAAAATGTTGCAAACCACCAAAATCTTGCCTCCTGTAGAGATTACTCTTCATAAGCAATCTCCGCAGTGGCACAAACTCCTCGATAAATAAACAGTAAGGACATAAACAGGATAAAGTGGTCCACCTTATCAGTAACTAAACTTTAGTCTGTACATGCTAGTTTGGATTCCCCTCAATCAGAGCTTGCCTATTTCTATTATCAATCAATTTAGAGCTTAATGCATTAGAACTATCCAACAATGTCTTCCATCGTATCACAGATTCGCACATCAGATAAGATATGCCAAAAGCATCAAACACACAAATGATGGTACACACAAATGATGGTACACATACCCAGGTTTCGATCGCATGCATTGCCAGAAAAGCTTGAATGGACCCGGAACTGTCTTGAATGGATTCCCTTCAAAGACAGCCTGCAAAAATAATTGAAAAAAATCAATGTATTCAGCATATGTACACTGAAGAATTTTAGACTTAACAATGCAGCTTTTGACCTAATGCTGTAAAAATCATGAAAAACAAAGCCAGTGGCTTCAATCTTATATTGAAAACATGCAATAAGTGGCTATGACTGATCACTGCTCACTACCAATCCCAAATGGTGGTAGGATTCTGGATGCTGGCAGGTTCAGCATCAGCATATAGCACAGCCACCATGTCATTGTAATGACAGTAGACAGCAACAAATGATTCGTAGGCATTGTTTCGGTAGTGCTGGGCTGCTGGCTGCAGCTTCGACTGCAGCAGCCCGCCAGCAACAGCTCCAAAGGCACCTGGGCAACAGCAGCCCAAGATGATGAAATAAGCAGAAGCAAACAGGCTTATCACCTTGTTTCATGATGTTATCAGTACCTACTTTTTTCAGGGCTTAAAGAGAAACAGGAAAGCATCAGGATGGTTTCTAAATTCTACACCATTCCAAAATGTGCACTTAGGCTTAGATATGGGATCAATTCCATCAAGGAAGCATGCATATTAATCAGGTTGGCTCATTGTCCATTCTTAACCATGCTTTACGGATTTAAATTGGGGCTGCAGACAACGAAAGCATAAAAACAGTGCGAAGCAGAAACAATCATGATTAAAGGTTGTTGAATCATGGTTTCTTCTGGGGCCTATGAGCAGGCAACATTGTGCGACAAACATTCCAGGAAGACATGTTCAATGCTTAGATATGGGATTAAATTGGAATTTTAAGACGTGATGGCTGTGAAGCATTCACTGAACAATGCAGTGCCAGCCTGATGCAAATCGAGTGACACTAAGCTGGCACAACCAAAATTGGTAGATGGCAGCAAGCAGGTATTGGGGATACATCGCTGGACACATCACTAAACTGGCAAAAAATTATCGTCTGCTCGTTCAGATAGTTATGACTAATGAGCTGTGACAATCCTTGTTCATCAGCACAATGGGCAAACCGCTAGTAGCAACATACGAGAAATGACTAGAGAGGGAGCGGACCTGGACGACGTCCTCGGCGCGGTCGTTGCAGCGGTGTGCCTTGGGCTGCCTCGTGTCGCCCTCCGGCAAACCCCACGGGCTCTCCCGCCGCGGCACTGGCCTCTCTTCGCTCATCTTCCCCCTCGTCCCCCTCTTCTCTTCTCTCGTCTCTCCTCCTCGCTTCAAAGAACAGAAAAATGAGTCAGATTCATCAAATCACTCAGCAAGATACACCCTCCCACAAATCCTCAGATCACGACAACGCAGGAGATAGATAGGAGTAGACGCGCTCACCGATCGACCTCGCCTCCTACCCCTTTGCAAGCTGAGTGCGTCCGATCCCGGGAAGAGACGACAGCTGCTTCTATTCTTCCCCACTGCTCAAGTCCAAGCAGAGGCGATGGGGAAGGCGACGATACCAAATGGGCTGCATTCTAATCCAGCAGCCCGCTTAGCCTAAAAGTTCGGCCCGTTAGGAGTTAAAGCCACCAAATTACCGGTCCGGGCCTAGTGTAAGAAGCAGGGCCCACCTGCAGCTGCAGAGGGGCGAGGGCAAAAGAGGAATTTGCGTTGAGCAAGGGTGGCACTAAAACCCTAGTGGGCTGCGGCATCGTATATAAGCGCGCACCCCTCATTCTACGCCCCTCTGAAGTTTCGGCGGCGGCGTAGGCAGCGGCGGCGTGCTCGATCTTGACACCAGGCGCTCGGCTCCGGTCACCCGTCGCTCCACGCAACCATGGTAAGCTACTCTCTTCGCGTCTGGCTAAGGCTCGTAAGCGGATCTAGGTGCAAGCGTGGTAGACTGGTAGTGGTGGGGGAAGTTTCGAGATGGGTGACTAAGAGCATATAGATTTGGCTGGAAAATTTGTTGGTTGGAGCTTTGGATTTGTGTGCTGGACTGGTAAATCACAATCGAGATTAGACTTTCGCTGAATTAGTAGCTGACTGTAGTTAGTACTCCTGAGTTGAAGACTGCAGTGATGTGCTTGGGCATTATTTATGCGAATCTAATCATACTGTATCAGTGTTTTGAGAGAAGTTTAGCTGCCAAATGCAATATTGATATATGCTGTTAAAACCGTTGAAGTATTGACATGGCTAAAACCTGCTTGTTAGCAACTAAGAGTAGAGCTGCTGATTGCTTTGGTTGAATTGCTTTCTAACTTTGAAAATCTATATGTTCAGCAGGATACACCGTGATAGTCTTGTTTGGTCTTGAAATGGTTGGCTTGATTCGTAGACTGAGACCAAGTCGCTATTGAATCGCTTGTAGCTGTTTTAGCTAAATGTAGTTTTTCTCTTATTGTCAATCCATCGTGCACTGTGATGCAAGCTATTTATGCTACTGGCTTGTGCCCAACTAGTATGGTATTTTGATCGACTTACAGCCCTAACAATGTAGAATCGTTAGGATTGTTCTCAGCTCAGGTTAGCTCATTGTGTATTGTAGAATTGTTCTGTTGTATATTTATGCTACTGTCTTGTGCCCAATTATTTAGTTAATGCAGGTATTATAAGTTAAGTGTCATCTGATAGTAGTATATGTTTGCAGTCGAGGAGGAAGACCAGGGAGCCCAAGGAGGAGAATGTCACCCTTGGCCCCACTGTCCGTGAAGGAGAGTATGTCTTTGGTGTTGCTCACATCTTTGCATCCTTCAACGACACCTTCATTGTAAGTATTGTATGTTTTACCTGTGTACGGACCTTTCATTTGCTTCCCAAGTTTAATTGTGTGCTGTTGTAATATGCAGCATGTCACTGATTTGTCTGGGAGGGAAACTCTGGTTCGGATCACTGGTACTATCCTTCTCCTCAGTCCATGATGGTCAAAGTTGGTAATTGTATTTAGTTGTAACCATGGTGTGCTAAACCATGTAGGTGGCATGAAGGTCAAGGCTGATCGTGATGAATCATCACCTTATGCTGCTATGCTTGCAGCTCAAGATGTTGCAGCTCGTTGCAAGGTATGTGTGATGAGGTCAAGAATTTTATATGAGGTTCTGCTACAGTCAGTCTCATTGATTTATTATTTGGCATCTCATTGATATCCGTCTGTATATCCAAAGATTATTTCTGCTTAATTAACTTGTAGCTTATTAGGATGATGTTATAGTTGCTGTATCCAGATAATTAATTTGTGAGTTGGTCTTTTGTCTTCAGGAGCTTGGTATCACTGCGCTGCACATTAAGCTTCGTGCCACTGGAGGCAACAAGACCAAGACTCCTGGGCCTGGTGCTCAGTCTGCTCTCAGGGCTCTTGCTCGTTCTGGCATGAAAATCGGGCGCATTGGTAAGAATTTTAATATCTTGCAAACACTTTGTCTCTGATGTAGTTTGGTCAGTTGTCTTGCAGAATGTTGTGTTATTTCTGTACGCTGATGGCAACATTTATGTTACGTGCAGAGGATGTTACCCCGGTTCCCACTGACAGCACTCGCAGAAAGGGTGGTAGGAGGGGAAGGAGGCTGTAGGCGTCTTCTCCTGGCTATTTGCCATCTCGTGGCACAGGCCATGAAGAAACTAGTCCTCTCTGGGTAGTGTTGCTGTTCCTATGCTTGTCAAGAGGAGCTTTAATTTTGCTCTAAGTTGAGGATCATTTACCGTTAGTCGAACCTGTGATGTTGCATGGATGATATTTTGGTTGAGGAATTGACTTGCCATATTTATGCTAAAACGTGTTTGCACTCTAGAACCGTGTGTTAGTAATGTACCTGTTGGATGTCAATGGCATGGTTTTGCTTGGTGCTGATCAGAAAATACTTTCTGAATGCGAGTTTCAGCATCGACCTTTTAATGGTCATGTGCTGACTAAGCTCGAGGTGGTGCCGTGACGGTGTGCTAATGTGTGTCCAGAATTAGTTTCTAAAGATGTGAAGATGTGGATGTTTGCCTGCCTACCATCCGCCACGCAGCACTACTTATTGAGCATTTCAAAATCGAGACAAGTATGCAAGCAAACACAATCGTGCGCGTCTCTATTATTCCACAAACGTGAGAACAAATTCAAATACAAATGATCATGATCCTCTTCACAATGTAAGTTATCCCACTCGAATTACACTACTGCACAAAAGAACGCCTCGTAGCAAGATCGTTTCAGGCAGCAAGCATGGCGTAGCCGATGATGACGCCGAGCGAGCCGACGAAGCCTGCGACTACCAGAGCGGCGGCGTTCGTGTTCGCGTCGCTGGCGGAAGGCGGAGGCGGCGTGGCGTTGCCCTCGGCGCCCGGCGCGTTGGCGGAAGCGGACGGCGGCTGCGACGCGCCACCTCCCGGGGTTGTGGACGGCGACGGGGCCATGGGCTCCGGCGGCGAGCCCGGGGTGGTGGCGGGAGCAGGTCCGGGAGCCGAGGCCGCCGGGGACGGCGGCGAGGTCGGGGTGGCCGCGGGCGCCGGCAGAGGGGCGGCGCCTGAGGGTGGCGGCGACGAGGGGCTCAGCGCAGGCGCGGCCGCGGGAGGCGGCGAGGACGGGCTCGGCAGAGGCGCGGGGGACGGCGGAGACATCATGGGCGGGGCCCCCGGCGGGGTGCGCGCGCCGGTGCGGTCGGCGAGGACGACGACGATGAGCTTCTCGTTGGCCCGGCAGCTGGCCTCGTTGCCGCTGATGAAGAAGAAGGGGCCCGAGCGGTCGAGCGTGAACACCGTGTTGCCGTCGTCGAACTTCTGGAGGTACGACGAGGTGTTGCACGCGTTGTACGCCGCGGGCTCCACCAGGAGCACCGAGTCCGTCTCCTTGGGGTACACGAACACTGCACGTACAGGCACGATCAGGATCAGCACGCACGATCGGTCGGTCACGCGTCATGGCAGCACGTGATCTCGCGGAGGAAGAAGACGAGGAAGGAGGAGCGCTTACGGAGCTGGTCGCCGATCTGGAACCGGAGCCTCCCAGCCCAGGTGTTGTAGGGCTCGAAGCCGGCGTCCGGCACGCTCCAGCCTCTCTGGCCGCCGACGCGGAACTGCGTCGCGCTGGCCGCCGCGACCACGAGCGCGAAGCAGGCGAGCCCCAGGCCCAACGATCCCGCCATGGCTGGAACGCGCTTCAGCTAGCCCTCGCTTTGCGACTCGCGGTGCTCCGTCGATCGACGGGAGCTCGGGGAGAAGAGACGCGACACGAGTGCTGCCTGCGCACTTGGACTCTGGAGGTGTCGAGGGGTGACTTGACCATCTAGGGCGCAGGGGACGACCCGTATTTGTAGCACCTCGTTTCCGGTCTGCACGCCGCGGGCTTTACACGGTGTCAGGTTCGTTGCTTTCACCGGTTAACCACCTGGAGGGTGGAGCCAAGTTACCTCGCGACACTGCGCTCTCCACGTGATCAGCGATGGATCCGGGCTGGGCTTGTGCTCCGCATCGCATCCCGTCGCGCCGCACCGCCGCCGCCGGGCGCACCGGGTGCCTGCCCCCGGCGACGACGAGTGTCCCCGGCCAGGACCCACGGCCGCGTCGGCTCCGCCCCGGCGGCCATCGCGTCGCGCCGGTCTCGCTCCAGTCACGCGTGCGCGGCCACGTCGCCCGAGCTGTCTGTCGGTGCGCGCTCATCGCAACGGCACCTCGCACGCGCCACCGTGCACCGCGGGTGCTCTGACGAGTGTCGACGGCGACGACGACGGCTCCTCCGTGGCCCGGTCCCGGTACGTAGCCAGCCGGCCGGCGTCGCTGTCGGAGGGGCGTGCGCGACCCGTGCCTATCCGGCCGGTGCTATCCATGCACACATGGCAAGCCGCCGGGGCCTGACGCCCCGGTCAAGCGGCCAGCGTCGCTGGAAAGTTCCAGGCCAGCCTGAACGCTCGCATTGATCCGTCCAATCGAATCGATCCAGGGAAACGATAAAAACGAAAGAGCAAAAGAGGAATTTGAGCTCATCGCTTCATCGGTCGACAGGTCAGACGTACAGTGCGAGACGATAACAATCTTTTTTCAGAGAACGGCTCTGAACTTTCTTGCGTTCAGAGGGTGTGCTTTCGCGACCGTGCTGGCGAAGTTATTCGAGACTTGACCTGGCTGCGACGAAAGCAAGCTCAACCTGCGGCCATGCCTGCACGCGGAGCCACGGGAGGGCTGGTGGCCGAGGACCTTTCTCGCCGGTTGCCACACGTGACCGGCCATGGAAAACAAGACTCTTGGGGCATCTGACAATGAAGCGCAGGGGGAATTCAGACACAAGTGTCCCAAGAGTTTGTTCAGGTCAAAATCCCTGAAGAGGCTAGTGGTTTTGTCTCCAGCACTGACCTGCTCTTGTGATGCTATCAGGCCACACACATACTTGTCAGTCCGAACAGAAACACAGAATCGACGAAGTGGCCGGCTTGACGTGTTCTTCACTTGCCTACCGACAGTCCATCATTCAGCAACCAGGACCATTCAGCAAGCGACGGGAACGCATGAATGCGGTCTATTGCTCTCCTCTTTCACTCTGTTCCTGTCCTTTTCTGACGAAACTGAACTCGGCTCCATCTTCATACAATCATACCACGCCCCGAAACCAAACAGATCAAAGCCAAGAAAACGTTGCAAGCGACAAACCGTGTCAAGAGCATGTACAAGTACGGTGATCGCGGAGGCGCCCTCTGCGGCTCTGCCGCGATACCGATCAGGCGGCTCGCAGGCCGGCGGGACGCAGATCACCGGAGTCGCTGCAGGCGGTGGCGAACGAGCCCCTGGAGCGCCACGAGGACGACCTCGCCGACGAGCCGGGCGATGGCGCCCGGGCTTTCTTCGGCCTCGCCGTCGGCTTCTTCCGGGCGCCACTTGGGATGCCGGCGGTGGCAGCGTCGGAGCTGCCGGTGGTGGAGACCTCTGCCGGCGGCAGCACGCCGCCTGCCGGTGGCTCGAAGTCTGCAGCAGACACAGCAACGCGAGTCAGTCGCCGAAGAACGCGTGCGACGGGAAAAAAAAAACATGGCGCGGCAGGTGCTGAGCTGCAGCACGGGCGCAGCGAGCCAGCGAGTGTAGTCTCGCTCAGTGGGCCGAACGCAACACACGGAAGAAGATGGCCAGGGCCGAACCCAAATGGCCCAGAATAACCCGTAACGGGCCGAGCGGCGGAATGGAGGCTGTGGAGTGGGGGAGCCCGTTCCGTTACTTCCGCCGCGCGGGCCGAGCCGAAATGGTCGTGTCGTGCGGGTGGAGTGAGGCCGATCAGGGGAACTGATGGGTGGTGGGCTGGTGGCCGTGGGCTGGTGGGCTGGTCGCAGTTTGGCCGAGAAGGAAAGTGATTCACGAAAGCTTGTGTCAGAGCTCTCTCGGCCTCTCTCAACTCACTGTTCATAGAGAATTTCATTTCAGAACCTGTCGCTCCTCGGTGGCTGCCTCGCCCAGAGGGCGTGACGAAGATCAATGTAGACGAGCATTGTCCAACAGTTTGAAAAGGATTTGGTGAAGGTGAATAGTATATCTGAAAATTTTTAAAAAAATTCGCAGCGGTTAAATTTATCGGAATTTCCGACTAATACATCGAAACTTCCGACACATGACCGGAACTTCCGATAAAAAAGAAAGTCTTTATATGAAATTCAAAATTAAATTTAAAACTGTAGAATCTGGCTGAATCAAAAGTTGCGTAATAATACTAGGAGACTTCTGCAAGCACAACAACTTGAGTATATAGATCGGCACAGAATAAACTCTAGATCAACAAGAAATTAAATAAATACAATAATCACAAGATACAAAAGATTTATTGCCGAAGTTCATCAGGAAGCTACGTCTCCGTTGAGAAACTCACAAAGAGCATGATCTTACATTATTCCTTTTTCTATCTTAATCAAGCATTGAGCCACTTGCTATAAAATTCACAAAGGATGGGTAATACAAACTTTCCGAGACGCGCACACACGAGAGGACGCTCAACCGAGCGACGCCGAACCGTTTAGAAGCAAGTCAAGAGTAACAAACGCGAATTGATGGATGAATATGCTTCAAGTGTTTTTGAGATGAACATGACTGCCTTCTTACTCAAATGCTCAAGCCTCACACCTTAATCTTTCTCTCACCCAAGTCCTAACTCAAATCAACTCAAAGATTAGTTCTTGGAGGGATTGGGAGAAGGATTAAGGATTAGTTCTTGAAGGGATTGGGGAGAAAGATTTGAAGCTCTATGAGATGTTGTGTTGGTGGAGAGTCAACACTAAATAAAGGAGAGGCTGGGGAGATATAAATACCCGAATTCTAAAAACTAACCATTAGTATACTGGTTACGTGATTGTCGGAACTTCGGACCCTATTAAATCAGCTGGCCAAGACCCCCGTCGGAAGAAGCTGGCAACTTACAACAGGTGTCGGAACTTCCGACACTCACTTAAATAATGAGAAAAATTAAATGCACAAGTAAGTGATTTGTGTCTCTCCTGGATAGTTAGCATCTCAATTAAGCACTTTGACATCTTCAAGCTATTCATTCGTATCCCTAGTACGGCGTTTCCTATAATCAAATTCAAAATAGAAATTAATAATAGTTCTTTCATGCTTCAACACCGTTTATCAAGTAAATTGGCATCTTTTCTTACTCTTTTTCTTTTTATTGGATCCTAACCTATCCATAATTTCGATAAACTCATTAAATCCTTAATTATACATATTATCAACACCAAAACTCACTAAGGGGAGCAAATACACTTTGATGTGTTTCGGTCGCTGCAGTTGCTAGTAATTCTTTGGGGGCTTTCCTGGGGAAGCCCCAGCGGTGGTTTTGGGAGATGCCATGGACCCCGAGACGCTGGAGGCGCTGGCGTGCAGGGAGGGTTTGGCATTGGCGAAGGATTTGCTTATTCGCTGCCTGGTGCTAGCAAGCAATTGTTCCAACGTCGTCAGAAGCATTAAGGGAGAGGCGATGAGGTCTTATGGCCGGATTGTCCAAGAGATAAAGGTGACGGCGAAGGATTTTCTGTCCGTCCGATTTATTCATGAACACCGTGAATCAAATTTGGATGCCCACAGCTTGGCTAGATCATCGTTGTATAAGGGTCTAGGTCGTCATATTTGGTTCTTTGATCCGCCTTTGGGCATTGTACCTCATACTCCGTTCATGATCAATAAGATTTTGGCGAGTTGCTAAAAAAAACCTACCTGAATCCTAATTTTTCTCTACTGAAACTTAAACCATGCGAGGATTCTCTAGGCTGGCAATGCGAAAACGCAGACAAACGGCACGTGGCAAGAGCAGAGAGTCTACTACTGCCACAAGAAATCGATCACCCCATCTTCCATCTGGATCGTGGACTCGTGGTACGGACTGACCTCACGATTCATGGAGAGAGTCTCCGTTGTAAACCAAAGGTAAAATGAGGGAGAGCTACTTGCCTAGGGAAGCCCAGGAGGCCTGCCTCGACTGTGCAGCAGAGCTTACGGATGCTCCTCCTCCAGCTGCCGCCGCTACCTCCTCTACTCTGAATTCACTCATCTGCTTAGATAGAACGACCGGACAGAAAATTCAGAACCAATGGGTAACGTTGCCAAGACGATGTTTTCTTTCTCTCGAAGAATTACAGATTTACAGGAGTCAAGATCAAGAAGTGATCCTTACCCAGCTTGGACAGGAGCCGCTAGCGCCGAACCCTATGTGCGACACATACCTCACGTCCGTAGGGTACCCGATCTCGATCTCATGCTCCCTCTGCACTGCTGGAAGCCACAGAGATCCAAGCTTGCATCAGTCCTTGATGAGCAGATCCACAGTTCATCAACCGCATACTATTAGTATCTTTATTTCTTTCCGGGAGTGGGGTATATAAGATGGACGAATGGCTCTTACTAAATATTTGAGCGATGATCTTCAACCCTCTGAAGATGCCCTTTATCGTCATCGCCATTGGCGAGGCCTTCCGTCCCAACAAAAACAGAGGTTTGTTCTGAAACCGCAGGCAAGCTCAGAATGCTGAAGGCAATGCTCACACATATCAAGCCAAGTACCAGGTGATTTTCAGAACCATGCAATAGAGATCAAAATCAGAACAGAGAAAAAGTAGCTGTACCTTCAAGGCTATGTGTACCTAGGTTGCAAGCTTCCTTGGCTACGAACAAGCGAAACTACTTGTCGGCGATCCTCCTCGTTCCACCACAAAACCTCCACTACTTCTGAAGTTCTGGATGAAAAATACTGCAAAAAGAGAGAGGGCAACCGGAGCTTTCGGTATCTCCACAGAAATCTTGGTTCAGAAAATGAAGCGAGTAGAGAAGGGAAAGGTGGTGAGATCGAATGAGATGGGAAGAGATCTGAACCTTCTATATGGACAGCACAGACCTCCTTAAATAAAGATGATCGCAGAGTAGGTGGTGTTTCCTCTTCCACTCTCTACGGCCATTTCTTGAGATAGGTGTCTAGTCGTCGCAGGCCGTGCTGTAGCTGTGTACCTCGAGCTTCATGTGTTACTGTCCTCCTTAATTTCTTCTCGTTAGCAACTACTAATGCTTTGCACAGTTGCAAGATGATCTTTTTGAAAAACGAGATAGCCGTGTCTGTATGTTCAAGATCTGGATGGTTGTGTGTTCACCGGTGCAAAACACCGGTTGCACAGCCACTTTCTCACATGAGTGAACTTAAGTAAGTCTTAAGTGTACGCTTTCTCCTCTACACACTTAACCTAGCAGCTAACATCTGAAACTTTTCAGACCCCAATTTTTTGAAAAAGGTTGCTGAGCTAAATTTTCAAAAAGTTTTCAGAGTTAGGACAGGACACTCCACCAAATCACTGAAATCGAGAGCTGACTTGAACCTACATATGTGGTAAATATTCAGATTTTACATGAAGAATCGCTGGATCTACTTCATGCCCGATCTCATGCTGGAAACTATCTAAGCAATGCATTGATACTGTCCGCCGGTTTTGGTTTTCTTGATGTAGATTGCACCAGCAGCACGATCTCTTGATAGAGATGAGCTTTAAAGGCTGGATGCATGGCGGCTCAAATCCGTCATGTGTCAATGCATGGGGTCTGATGGTCCTAGACTTTTAATCAGCACGATTTACAGCGGCAAATGTTTGGTGGTTTTACTGGAGGACATAAACCTGGAACAGTAAAAGATGATAGCAGCAAGCTGTGTACTTGGTCAGGTCCAATCATTTCGAGTAGCATCTAGTGCAATGCTTTCCATGTTTAAGGGTGTTTGGTTCCGCGGACTAAAGTTTAGTGCTTGTTACATCGAATCTTTGGATACTAATTAGAAAGACTAAATATGAGGTAATTATAAAACTAATTACATAGATAGAGGCTAATTCATGAGACGAATCTATTAAGCCTAATTAATCCATCATTAGCACATATTTACTCAAATCATGGAGTAATTATGCTTAATAGATTCGTCTCGCGAATTAGTTTCCATCTGTGCAATTAGTCTATATTTAATACTCCAATTAGTAACCAAACATTGATGTGATAGGGACTAAAGTTTATTCCTTGGAACCAAACACCCTCTAAGTAGATTAGTAGCTGCTAAATATGTAAGTACAAACTTTGATTTCTCTGGTCAGGGGGTACAATTTTTAGCTGAAAGTTCAGCGTCAGTGATCAGTTCCTTTGGTTTCACTCCACTAAATTGTTGCCCATCAAAATCTACTTTTTAATATATCAGATAGAAAGTTTTCCATCTTTAAGTGGATTTTCTGTTAAATGTATGTTTTTTTAAAAAAATAAGTCTTGTGGTCATTTCTGTACCAAATCCAAATTTTATTTTTAAGCTGTAAGCTCAACATCAGCAACGTATTCCTTTGGTTCCACTCCTCTAAATTTGGCTTATTAAGATCACTTTTTGTTGGCTCTTATATACTCACCACAAAGAAGAAGAATAAACTTCAGATCTTCGGCGTTGTTCTTGAAGGCTAGGGTAGTTGCTTTATTATCCTCAGATTCATTCTCTTTCCTGATGGCTTCAGGCTTCATAAGGATTAAATGTAGCAGTTGAACCAGGAAATCAGGCGGCTCATGCCGGCGATATGGCCTTTTATGGTTTCTTCTCTCAGAATCAGTAAGCAATGCCAAATCGACCGAATAAACACCACATCCAGCAACTTCATGCGCTGTAAATTCTGTTCTTGGCTGTAAATCCAACAAGGAAGAACCTTTAAAATGCTTGGGCTGGTTTAATCCTGAAAGCCTGCCTGCTTGCGGCATTAGGCCCACCCAATGACCCAAATTCCAAGCACGCCATGGGCACCAGGTTGGCTTGGGCTGGGCCTCTGGGCAATCCTGGTGGGATTTTGGAACGGAGCCATTTCTTCGAACAATTATTTTTCTATGGCAGATATCGTGATATTGCTGAAAAGCCCTGCTCTCCGTCGAGTTACATGCGTAATGCCATTTGTTTGGGTATGTGGATGAGATTGCGCCTGCTTAGAATGGTGCGTCGTCATTGTGCAGCTCTGGCCTGCAGAACCCCGGGTGCTCAAAAAAGGTTGCGTCGTTCTGCAGCTGGCCTGAAGAATCAGAGTTCTTGCTGCTGGGTGGTTGGGTACATTATTTGACTACTAGGATCATCATGGAGTCCTTCGCAATGGCAGCTGGGCAAACACCTTCAGAGTCCACGCACACACAAATAAAGGGGCTCCATTTGCCTGCTTCGTTCCAGCTGAAACGCAACCGGAGACATCAACCACGATATGGAACGTCGTTAGCAAGCCCAATGGAACGCGGCCGGAGGCATCTTGCTATGTAATGTGTTGTTGGCTTCATCCTTCATGCACAAACCGCCTCCATGTCCATGATTTCCTTTTTTTTTTCTTTCCCAACCGACCTTGGGCAACCACCATGGAATTCCTTGTCACCATGGATGACAGTTCAAGCTGGCGTGTCCGTTCAGACACCATCGCCCTGCAAGAACTCCTTCCGCGCGAGCCCGCTGAACCAAGGGAGCCTTTGCGTTCGCCCTTTGGCACGGCATCGTTCAGCTCGTCGACAGATCAACTGAACCCAGCGCGCGCAGTTGGCGCCGGAGCGCAAAGCGAGCCGTGCCCGTGTCTTCCTTCCAGCAGGGGAAGGAAGCCCTCTAGCGCAAGCAAGACGACGACCGGAGAGATGGATGCTGCTGGAAGAAAATTAAAGATTCTTTGCTTTGCTTGTGGCTGCGGAGGAGGAGAAACCACGCAGCGGATAAGAAGGAAACCGCCTTTGCAAAACCAGAGCATCTTCTCTGATAAAGAAGATCGCGTTGCCTCCTAAAGCGACCTCTTTTTTATTCGATTCATGTCACTGAGAAATGGCACTGCTACGAAAGTTCAGGTCCAATCATACGGCTTTTGTTTATATAAGTAAATAAATAAGATGAAAATAAAAAAAATCCATGGACGAAAGCCACGTCCACAAGGGCGGCAAAGATGGAGGACCACAGGAGCACAACGGATGGATGTTTGCGACTTGCGAGCAGGTCCAACGTCTTCCTCCGTCGCTCACTCGCCGTTCAGATCACGTCGTCCAAACGGGGCGTTTGCCGGCGAGGACACGCCGAGCTAGTTTCGTTTCTTCTTCAGCAAAGGTTAGCTGGGCCAGACGCTGAAGGAGGCCGACATGTTAGATTTTTGTCAAGATTTTCCGGTCGAGTTCGGATTACTAGCTCCATCGTGCATACCCGCCAATGAATGAGTGGTGAGCATATCAAAATCGTTGGTCAACTTTCCTTCCATTACTTTTTAATACGTAACAATTATCCCTAAAGCCTAATTAAGTAATTCAACTTCCGAATTCAATAGGGGATCATCTGGGCACGACCTAATTGAAAGGATAACAATAGCTTTCAAACAACATTTCCACTTGTGGTAAGATTTAAGGTCTTAACATTGTATAGTTGTTTTTCTCACGGCCCTAGACTTGAGAAAGGGACCTTTTGATATCGTTATTGTGCTCCATAATTTTTAGTTGGGACAAATGTAATTTCTTATATTTACGATAAACTCGATTCTAATGTATTGATAACTCCAATGCCGTGTCCATTTATGGTGTTATCATTTGTTTCCTGATTTAAAGAAAAAATATAACACACAAAAAAGATGATTTTGGAAGTTTACAATCACGTTCACCATTACTCTCTACCATATCTTGGCGTTGTTGCCAAGCGTATCTAGTAATTTCATTCTTGAAAGCCTCTAGCTCTTAAACGTAATTTATGATACAGTACTATATTTTTTTTATTAAGGGCAAAAGATCGAGAGGTAAATGGTCTGCTCCGTAAATTTATCTTACATAGAGGCTTTAAAAAGAAATATCATGTAAAATCGCTTTTGTTAGAAGCAGGTCATGCATAACCTTCCAGGGACATGCCAGTTGTTAGTTGCTTTTTTTTAGTTTCTCTTTCTTTTACCTGATTATAATCTTTTAAAGTTATAGTCTTGTATTTCTAATATAGAAACGCATACGTGTGCGCCGTTGTTAAAAACAAAGAGATCATGCATGATTGAAGCATCACCATAACGACGTTAATCTTCCGTCCAGCCATTAACGGCCACCAACCGCAGGAGGCAAACGGCGTCACCATCCTCGATATCTCCGCGGCGGCCGCTGGCGTTTTCCGGAGAAATTGCGCGGTGGGGACGGATTCCACGAGAGCCTCTCGCTGCTGGGCCCCACATCAATGGCGTAACCTCACGGGACGCTTCCTCCCTCCTGCGGCCCTCCCCCGCGTATAAATAGCACCCCTCCCTCACCTCTTCCTCATCCAGTCCCCAACCCGTCGAGAAATTCTCCCGAGCGATTGCAATCGAAGCGAAGAGGTCTCCCCCGATCCTCTCAAGGTATGCGAGTCCTCGATCCCCTTCCGATCTATCTCGTTTCTCGCGTGCTCTCCCTGCTCGTGTTCGTCGTCGATCTAGTTTAGGGTTTGATTTGGTTCTGAATCGTTCCCTTTTCCTGCTTGCGTTCGATTTGTCGTCGATTCTCGGGTAGATGTGTGGATCTGCGGGGCGTGATGAGGTAGTTTGGTGTAGATTCGTGTTGGGCGTTCAATTTGCCTCTAGGGTTCGGCTGCTGTTGGCATGCCTGTGATCGAGCGGCCGGATAGGATTAGTTTTTTTTATATATATATGTTGGATGCCTGATTTCCTGTATGTTGGGTTAGATTGCTGGTACGATTCATCTAGGCGGTGCTTTGCAGAGGAACAGCCTTGCTGTTTAGTATTTGGTAGCTCTTTCTACATTGATTACTTTTGATCATAGCCTGATAATGATCACCGATTGGTGTGGAATTAATTATTTCATTGTCGAAAGCATAGCTGATGTAGATATAGCTGCACAATTTCTTCCTTGGCTCCTTACTGTCTAAATTGTAGAGTATACTGAGTTACTGCTTCTTTATCAGTTTCTCTGGATTGTTGTATCCAGTTAGGCCAGTGTTGTCAAAATTTGACATGGTAGTTCATCTGAAATTTCTCCGGACTGTTGGTATGCTCGTGGCCAGACTTAATTGATTAGGCTGTTCTTCATGTTGGATCACCCCATGGTTTGTGATACCTGTTGGGTTAGATTGTTGGTTCGATTGCTGTTTAATCTTGGTAGCTTCATCTAGATTTGTACAACTTTTGGTCACCTGATGATGATCACCGATTGTTGTAGAATTAGTTAATTCATTGTTGATCTAGGTGTGGAATTAATTAGTTAATTGTTAATCTATGGCATGGCTCATGCAGATATTGATGCAAATTTTCTTAACTGGTTCCTTGCTTCAGTGTGTATCTGTTTGTCTGTGTTTTAGGCCACATCATATGATTGTCAAAATTTTAAATGGTAGTTTAATGATAAATGTAGTTCAGCTTACTTCAGTGTTGATTTGCTTCAAATGTAGTTTTCTGTCCTATTGAACATAGAATCTTCATGAGATGTTAATGTATTCTCTTGTTCAGAATTGATCTGTTTCAATATCACAATATTATGTGTCCTGTAAAGTTTTTTAGTATGATTTGTTTTAAATTTAGTTAGCCTATCCTGTTAATATAGGATGATGAGCCGTGAGATGTTCATTCTCTTTTGTTCAGAGCTAATCATTTTCAATGTTGCAATGTTCTGTGTCTAGCTGGATGCTTACGGTGGTTTAACTCTCTTCTGTTCCTTAATGTTTGCAGATGCAGATCTTTGTTAAGACCCTCACCGGCAAGACCATCACCTTGGAGGTGGAGTCTTCTGACACCATCGACAATGTCAAGGCGAAGATCCAGGACAAGGAGGGCATCCCACCGGACCAGCAGCGTCTGATCTTCGCTGGCAAGCAGCTTGAGGATGGCCGCACCCTGGCTGATTACAACATCCAGAAGGAGTCCACCCTCCACCTGGTGCTCCGCCTGCGTGGTGGTATGCAGATCTTTGTGAAGACCCTCACCGGCAAGACCATCACCCTGGAGGTGGAGTCTTCTGACACCATCGACAATGTCAAGGCGAAGATCCAGGACAAGGAGGGCATCCCCCCGGACCAGCAGCGTCTGATCTTTGCTGGCAAGCAGCTTGAGGATGGCCGCACCCTGGCGGACTACAACATCCAGAAGGAGTCCACCCTCCACCTGGTGCTCCGCCTGCGTGGTGGTATGCAGATCTTTGTGAAGACCCTCACCGGCAAGACCATCACCCTGGAGGTGGAGTCTTCTGACACCATCGACAATGTCAAGGCGAAGATCCAGGACAAGGAGGGCATCCCCCCGGACCAGCAGCGTCTGATCTTTGCTGGCAAGCAGCTTGAGGATGGCCGCACCCTGGCGGACTACAACATCCAGAAGGAGTCCACCCTCCACCTGGTGCTCCGCCTGCGTGGTGGTATGCAGATCTTTGTGAAGACCCTCACCGGCAAGACCATCACCCTGGAGGTGGAGTCTTCTGACACCATCGACAATGTCAAGGCGAAGATCCAGGACAAGGAGGGCATCCCCCCGGACCAGCAGCGTCTGATCTTTGCTGGCAAGCAGCTTGAGGATGGCCGCACCCTGGCGGACTACAACATCCAGAAGGAGTCCACCCTCCACCTGGTGCTCCGCCTGCGTGGTGGCATGCAGATCTTTGTCAAGACCCTCACCGGCAAGACCATCACACTGGAGGTGGAGTCTTCTGACACCATCGACAACGTGAAGGCCAAGATCCAGGACAAGGAGGGCATCCCCCCGGACCAGCAGCGTCTGATCTTTGCTGGCAAGCAGCTTGAGGACGGCCGCACCCTGGCGGACTACAACATCCAGAAGGAGTCCACCCTCCACCTGGTGCTCCGCCTGCGTGGTGGCATGCAGATCTTTGTCAAGACCCTCACCGGCAAGACCATCACACTGGAGGTGGAGTCTTCTGACACCATCGACAACGTGAAGGCCAAGATCCAGGACAAGGAGGGCATCCCCCCGGACCAGCAGCGTCTGATCTTTGCTGGCAAGCAGCTTGAGGATGGCCGCACCCTGGCGGACTACAACATCCAGAAGGAGTCCACCCTCCACCTGGTGCTCCGCCTGCGTGGTGGCATGCAGATCTTTGTCAAGACCCTCACCGGCAAGACCATCACACTGGAGGTGGAGTCTTCTGACACCATCGACAACGTGAAGGCCAAGATCCAGGACAAGGAGGGCATCCCCCCGGACCAGCAGCGTCTGATCTTTGCTGGCAAGCAGCTTGAGGATGGTCGCACCCTGGCGGACTACAACATCCAGAAGGAGTCCACCCTCCACCTGGTGCTCCGTCTCCGTGGTGGACAGTAAGTCTTGGGCCATGGAGCTGCTGTTGTCCCTGGGCTCACAAGTCTGGTGCCTGCCTTGTCTCTCCAATGGAGATTGTCTTGGTGTCCTGTGGTCGTGTCCTTGTCGTGCCTGTCTGATGTGAGTCATGTCGTCTGGTTGTGTTTTGTGAACACTTGCTGCTGTGCAGCAGTTTGGTTGAACTATGCAATGAATAAGTGAGCCCTGAAGTTACTGTGGTAATCTTGTCTTCTGGATGAGTCGTCATTATTATATGGTTTATTCATGTTTGTGAAGTGGAAGCATTAATTTCCTCCTGGTGCGTTGCTTTTGCAGTTCTGCTTGTGTCGTGATGTTACTGGTTTTGCAAGTATGCTGCTTCCTTGATCGCAACTTCATTTTGGGTCATTCTTCATTTGGTTATGCTGGTGCTCTGGTTTTAGATTCATCATATATTTCAGATTAATGTAGTGTTTATAGGAACTATCATTTTAAATTTTCCCAGATGTCATTTGTGCTGCCTGGTTGTTGCATACGGCGTGGTTGTCAAGGCAGGTTAAGATTGCCGATCTCCTTTTGATCCTTGCTATCTCCAGATTATTTGGAAGATTTTTTTTGTTTCTTGAACAGGTAGATTGGTTGCAGCTATGAATTCATTGAAGCTATGGTGCCCAAAATGTCATGTGCTCCAAATTTTGTAGCCATTTTGCAGATGTAGCAACACGTTTTCAGATTATATAGTACTGCATCAAAATCAAATTGTTGGCGCCATAGTACATTACTATCACACTAGTAATGACCAGGAACAATCGCAGCCAGTTAACATGCCGGAGTATTCCACATGGATAAACAATGGTGCATTTCTTGAGGAGTTGATCAGAACCACTGAACTGCCAAACATGTCCGCAGAACCATGACAACCCCTTGCATGAAGATGTGCTAAAGTTGTTGACAGAAAGTCCAAACTCTATGATATGCACACATTATCAGCAAGAGATGGGGATTGTTATTTGCCAAAAATTTCAATTTTCTTTACAGTCGTTTGCATAGAACTGTAGCATAATACCATCGTTCCATCGCCGTCAGGCAGCCATGCCCTGAATACTAGCCAAAACGAAACTGAAGGACAAAACTCTGAAAGGCTGAGATCCCAAATTCCCAATGCACTATGGTCGAGTACCAAATTCCCAATATACTATTATACTGCATTGTTCCATCACTGTCAGCAATGCACTGAAGACGAGCTAAATCGGAACTGAAGAAAGGCCACCCTGAACCTGAAGCAACAAAACTCTGGAACCTCAATGCAGGATTGCAGACGAAGCGAAACCCTATACCCTTCGTTAAACCCCACGATCTGATCGCATACCGTCAGGCGCCGCCGGTGACGGTGCCGTTGAAGATCTCGATGGTGTCGCCGTTCTTGACCTCGTGCCACCGCAGTGTGCGGTCCTCGTCCATGACGTTCTGCTTGTACACGAAGAAGTAGCCGCCGCCGCCGTCGCGCACGGGGAGGCGCAGCCTCTCCACCTCCTTGCGCAGGTCCCGGACCACGTCCGTGGCGCCCACCTCCAGCGCCACCGCCCTCGCGCCGAACTTCACCTTGACGGCGATCCGCTGCTGGTTGGTCCTGGCCCCGTTGCCGCCGCCCGCCGCCGCCGCCGCTGCGGGGGGCTGGCGCACGACGGCGCACACCTCCATCATACTGTCCGCCGGAGGGTCGTAGTCCGCCAGCGCCTTGGCGTCCTCCATCTCCGCCTTGCCGTAGAACAGCGCCGTCCTCGCCGCGGGCAGCGCGCCGTCGGTGCGGTCCTGGAGGAGCTCCTTGAGGCGCGCCACGGTGTCGGGCGCGCGGAGGTCGAGCGCGACGCCGCGGCCGATCGCGGGGGCCGAGATAGCGACGCGGACGGCCGCGGGTGCGGCGGCGGCGGAGGGGGGCGTCGCGTCGTCGGGGAGGAGGAGGAGGACGCGGGAGCCCTGGAGGACGCCGTAGTGCGCGGCGTCGCGCGCGTCGTCGTCGAGCTCCCGCCCGGCGAGGAAGAGGCGCTGGGAGCCCACGGGGACGCCCTCGCGCGCGCGGACCGCCTCCTTCACCTCCCGCACCGTCGCGAAGTACCACACCTCCAGGGTGAACTCCCGGCCCCGCGGCGTCGCGAACGTCACGTCCATTTCCCCCGGCGCCGGCGTCGCAACGCGCCCTGTGGCGATCGTCGCGTCCCGTATCGGTGGCGCGGTCCCCCAGGCGACGGCACGGGCGGAACCCAGCCGCAATGCACAAGAGGAAGGGTCTTGACGACCCCCCGCGGCCGCGAGCGGTGGGGTGGCGGTGAGCTGTGTACGCGGGTTAACCGGCCGGGCGGCGGCGGGGCGCGAGCGAACCGTCCGCGACGGGCGTGGCGGTCCGCGCGCGCGGGGCTGGACTGGACTGGATCGCAGGCGAAGCCTCTGTTTCGGCGGAGCCACCGGCCGACGCGACGCGTCCCGCGTGTGGGCGGGCGCCGTCAAACCGCTGGGCGCTGGCTGCACGTTGCGCGGCCGGCCCGGCATCCACCCTGCTGCATGCAGGCCGGGCACGCAAACCCGGATCGGCCCAGCTTACATTCTTTCTTGGGCCGCGCAGGGTGGCTTTGCTCAGTTTTGGGCTGGGCTCATTTGAAACGGTGTCCACGACGACGAAAAGCACGCAGGCCGTAGTCCGTAGGCCCGTAGCCCAGGCCGCACGGCGACATGCGTACGCCGTGCCTTGAATACGCACCAACCCAGAAGCGAACGACGCGCCAAGCCTGCCCCCAACGACTTTCTTGTAGCTAGCATCTCCCAATTTCCCACGCCATGCTTGCAATTTGCATCCAACAGCGACCTAGCCCAAAATCAAACTTGGGTTCTAGCTCCTTACACCGACTCCAAAAACATTATTGGATATAAATTGGTATACAAGATTCAAAAGAAAACGGATGGCATATTTCGTTGAATCGGTCTTTTTCGCCACGTCGCGTATAAAGGGAATCGAACCCAACTCTTCCACGAACCCCACGAATGGTCCTCCCTTGACTCAATGAACTTTGAGAATTCCTTTGCCTAGTTTTTTTCTTTTCAGTTCTCATAGGTCCTTGATATACTAGCTGAAAATCAATACTTGACCGACTGCGTCACAGTGCTCAGGTAAGGTGGCAGTAGTTCGAAAGCGTGAAAGTGGGAAGAATTAAGATAGATAGCGAGCCTATTTGAAATGATACCAGACATTGCAATGATGGCAGTTGAGTTAGGACTATGTTAATAAGTACTACCTGAGGTGAGTAGGGAGCCCACTTTCAAATAAGTAAAAAGGAAGAAGTGACCACTTTCAAATAAGTAAAAAGGAAGAAGTGACTGGAGTGAAACTAGGCAGAGGTTAGAGTCAAAGGAGGAGCCACCATGGTCAAAGCCCCAAGGATGCGTGGGTCTAGTCTGGTCGTGACCCTCGATCAAACCATCCTAGCAATGCCCAGCTCCCAGCTGCCCTGCAGGTTCGTCGTCGTTGGGGCCAGATCCGGGTGTGCTTGACGACAGCGACGGCGGACAGCAACGTCGCAACCGACTGATGAAAGCGTCTCAAAGCTTCATCACCAATGCTGCAGTGCTTGCCTTCGTTCTCAACGTCGTCGTCTTCTGCTCAGAGGCATGCACAGTGCTATCACCCCGCGGCAAGCGGGTGCTAGTTCGTGTGGGCGGGCGTCACATGAACAACCAATCCACCACTTACCCCATGTGATGACAGATTAACAATGGGTATGACGGCGGCAGCTACTGTAGCCACGCTATTAGCGAAGGAATCGTCTTTAAGAGATGAAATTAACGAGCTTGATATGGATAGAGATTATTAAGGGAAGACGGATCGGCAGGGACGAGACGACAATGGCTAGAGTTCACGAACACCCATCGTGGTCTAATGGCTGGCAGGCACTGCATGCAATGCAACGCCTAGTGGTCATCATCACCAGCCACTTTTAATGGAATTATCGGTTGCTTTTTGTCCCTTTTTGTTCGCTTCTTTGCAAGCCCCTTTCAGTTTCTCGGTGAAGCTAGTTGTTACTGGATGGAATGGGTCTCTTCACTGGTTACACTTTTCTTTTGGATGGAGAAAATATCTTCATCAATCACTTAGCCTTCACAAAGAATCTCTGAACTCGTAAAACAAAAACAGAAAACAGAGAGAATCTTTGAATGAATCGTAGGCTAAATTTGAAAAAAAAATGTTTATATCCGCAGCTACTATAGGATTAATATAGCAAAATGCTGGATGCTGATTTGCTGAACATGGCTCTATTACCACCTATCATTACGGTTGGGCCCCCACACAGCCTGAAAGCGAGGGGTGTCGTTGACAACCTACCTCTGACAGAGATGCAAATGTCTAGGTCATTTCCAAGGGCATGATTTGCCCATGAAAAAAGGGCATGTGTCTCAGACGCTAACCCTTCCTGGTCATCTTTGCACAGGGACAGTCACTCTGAAGCTGTGCTGTAGCCTAGATCTGTTTTTTTAATGAAAAGAGCCTAGAGATGTGCCTGTTCCTGAGCTCTCTTGAGCCTGAGCTTGTTTGCCCTTGCAAGTGATCCTCATGTGGTACCAGGGCCTGTTTAGATTGCAACTTTTTATAACTTTTGGCACTTTTGCTACTGTAGCGCTTTTGTTTGTATTTGACAAATTTTATCTAATCATGGACTAACTAGGCTTAAAAGATTTATCTCGTGATGTACAATTAAACTGTGCAATTAGTTATTTTTTTTACATACATTTACTGCTCCATGCATGTGTCCCAAAATTGATGTGATGGGGAGAGAGTGTAAAAAGTTGGAATTTTGAAGGGATTTAAACAAGGCCCCAGTCAAGAAAGCTAGAGATGCTACGGTGATTGGCTTATTGCATCTACAATTCTGCAAATGTTTTAAGAGGTTTCACAGCCTGCAAGGTCTTGAGCTTATTGTCGATTAGCTGTCACTAAGAGCTGGGGGATGCATCGAGCTGAGCTCAGTTAGGTAACTGGTTCTAGTCGTGTGCTCATCTCATAACCCCACTTACTTTTGTTATTTAAAATGATGTGGCTAACAGAGCAAAACTATACTTGTGCTTAACCTATCTGATTAGACGGCGCAACGAACTTACGGCATGAAGTCAGTTGTATCTGAATGTATTGGCTGGAGTTGGGGGAAAATGAGTGAGACGTGATACTGCAAATTATTAGCTGCATTCAAAAACCCGACTCGCTTTGTACTCCCAAATTCCAATTCTTTAAAGAGTTGTTCGTGCATGATCACGCATTGTTTATCTGGTATTCTGGTGTCCGGCAAGCTTGCATTTCCGTCTTGGTCCAAGTGAAGGGAGAGTAAGGTGCTTCTGAAGAAAGATTGCCATTCTATTGGCCACAAAGTACAGACACAAAAACACGTCAGTTGCAACAGTGTCCTTAACAAAAGGGGTCATGACAAAATGGTATCTCACTTATGAACATAAGAACAAACGGAAGCGGGTCGATTACCGCACAGTTTTTAGGCGTTGCTGGTGTATTATATCCACCTCAATAATTCTCTCATTCAGGACAACTGTCTGCTAACATCTTGAGCTGGGTAGCATGAAGACTTCTTGAGCAACACACACCAGTTAATTCGCTAGTCTTGATTATGGCTTCCCATGACAGGGTGTCATGGGCACAAAGCTGCATGAACAGCCACTGCCTAAAAAGGTGTTGCACTGGCTAGTATGAGTGATGAGCATATGCATGCACACTATTCCCATCATGGTCCATATGGTGTACCCTACTAATCAGCTGATTCTGTTCTTGAGAGCAATCAGGATTTTGTAGGCTGGTCCTGCACTAACCTGTCCAGAGCTGCTGAGAGGCATTGCAAAATGAACTTGCATCAGCTTGTAGCTAGGCTGATCGATCATCAGGCCTCCTCCAACAGGCTCAGTGAAATCGCCGGCTGAGGTGGAGATCCATCTGAGTAAAAAAAAGCAAAAGATATTCCCAGCACTTCTTAATCTCAGTGCCCCCTCTCTTATTGTTCTGCCAAACTAGCCGGCGAAATTACAGCTAGCGCAGCACCTTTTATGATTTCTCTCTCCACCATGTCATCAGATACCAGCTGCTACTTGTTGGAGGAGACCTCAGCGGAACACAAGCCTACACTTCCTAGGTTGGCATTGCTTGTATCCCACAACATTGACACCATTTTGATGATGGTCCTGGTCACAAGTCATTCCAGTAGATCTTCAGATCTTCGTACTACGAGCAAAGTTGAAAGAAATAAATCTGCAGGCTGTACTAGCTAGGGACTAGGCACTCTAGCAGGGAGGGGAAAGAAGATATGAGGAAGAGGAATGCGTGCGAGGCGAGGCCACTGCAGCTTTTGATGGGCTTGGCCCTGATCTTTCCCCTCCGTGACTGAAGCCCTCGGCTCACCTACTTTGTCTCACATCAGCCATGGAGCATTGGAGCACGTGAAAACTGCAACGCGATGCTGAATTTTGGGCGCAAAAGAAAGAATTATGATCAGCTGATATGATCGGCGCTTGTCTGCTCGCATTTATCCATTTTGTCGCCAAGAATACGAATCAAAATGTCGCGGCAGAATACGATGCTGTGATGCTGCTGAACCTGCTCTCTGTGACAAGAACCGGCCAGCGTATCAGGATTGCTAGGCGCCAGCGGCATCAGCCGAGGCCGTCGGTGAGCGCGACGAGAGAGAGACAAGGACCAGGAGCTGGCCGAGTGTTGCCAGGGACTCAGGAGCTAGAAACACGGGGGTCCGGTGAGCGGTGGCACGCGAGAACCACCCGGCGCCTTTTGGAGGCGATCGGGACTATTCATTCATTCAGTAGTCCGGCCGGGAGTATGGGCACGAACAGTGCCATCTGTAACGGAAAAGAAAGCTAAAGGAACTGATGAAGCTAGCTTCTTGGACACTGGACAGGAACAGCAGCACGGGCCTTGGGGAGGAGTTACGTATTTACGTGCCTCTCCTCTCTTCTCCTGCAGCCGACCCGATTCCTGGCAGCCACGCGTGAGCTACCAGGAGGCTACCATCATGGGGCACGTCCTCGACCTCTGCAGAACCCGTCCTGACAAATGATCACAGGCGTGCCATGCTGAACCAGAGCTGCTGGCCTGCTGCTGGCAAGTAACCTGATGTTGCCCCGAGATCTGACGAAGAATGTGCTGTTAGCATCAGCAGGCACGATCTGGTACGTGCAGAGTGCGAGTGCACAGCGTGATGCGGCGGTCTGAAGGTACGAGGACAGGGTACCGGAAGATGCAGAGTGCACAGTCCAGTTGCTCACAGATTTCCCGCCCGGCTGGGCTGATAGCCTGATATGATACAGCTTTATCGTGCGTTCATGTGGGAGCTTGTTCTGTACTCTGCTCCCCTGTCTCCTCGCGCTGAGTGGAATCGTGTGTGCAGAAAAAAGAGCAGGAGCTCGAAAGCGTAAAGGAAAGGTACGAGCTTGTGACGGGCTCCACCGGCTGCCTCGGCGTGATTTCCTTCACCAATCAGCACACTGGGATACGGAGGGCAAAAGACGGTGGCTCTTCCTCGATCCCGATTCTGCATTCGGAGGCATTTTGGACCCGGGTCTACTGAACTTCTGAATTTTTCAGACGACGAGTGCCAAGTTGGCGTATTGTACGCCGTCGGCAGGGGCGGCAGTTGCAGAAGCCAAAAACTATCGGGTGGTCTGACGCGTACGCCACCTACGCTTGACGGGTGACACTTGGAGCGCGCCGCCCCGGCGACCGGCCGACCACGCCGACCCCGACGTGGCCCGGTCCTCCATTTGCGCAGCAGCGCGCGTTCGGTCCGGCGGCAGCGCGCACCGGACCAGTAGCCGCGAGTGAGCACGTCGGCTGCGTCCAACCGGGGAGGCTGGGAGCTCGCTTGCCTCTACCGACCAGCACGCCGGTAGTTCGGCCCGGCGCGGTCCGGCGACCGCGTCGGCCTCCTCGCTACCGGCTCGTCGGGGTAACAAATAGATGCGCGGGGCCGCGGCAACCAAACCCCACTAACCACTTGTGCCGCCGCCGCGGCGCGTGCCTCGCTGTTACCGTGTGTATATATAGCCCGGAACCCGGCTCTCGGAATCCTGTACCAGCTCGAGGCGACAGTCAGAGGCGAGCAGGCAGCTGCCAGCCACTAGTCAATAGAGCCTCGAAAGCAGCGGAGCACAGCGCCGGCGAGTGATCGGAGCGAGATGGCGAGAATTGCGCTGGCGGCGCTGCTGCTGGTGGTCGCCGTCCTTGCCGGCGGCGCGCGGGCGCAGCTGATGGAGGGGTTCTACGCGCACAGCTGCCCGCCGGCGGAGAAGATCATCAAGGACTACGTGATGGAGCACATCCCCCGCGTACCAGGCATCGCCGCCACCCTCCTCCGCACCCACTTCCACGATTGCTTCGTCAGGGTACGTAGCCGTAGCGTGCGCCCGCCGGCGAGCTCTGCTTCTTCTTCCTGCGAGCTGATGGCGGCCAATGCGTGCGCCTTGATCCATCCCTGCAGGGCTGCGACGCGTCGGTGCTGCTCAACGCGACGGGCGGGAACGAGGCGGAGAAGGACGCGGCGCCCAACCTGACGCTGCGCAGCTTCGGCTTCATCGACCGCATCAAGGCGATCGTCGAGAAGGAGTGCCCCGGCGTCGTCTCCTGCGCCGACATCCTCGCGCTCGCCGCCCGCGACTCCGTCGTCGTCACCGTGAGTACCCGCCCCGCCCACCCACCGTCCACCGAAGCATTCGCCGCCGCCCACATGGCCATGCCGCGCGCCAGCTAGCTCGCTCGCTGACACGCTGAGGGTGCTGCAGGGCGGGCCGTTCTGGAGCGTGCCGACGGGGCGGCGCGACGGCACGGTGTCCATCAAGCAGGAGGCGCTGGACCAGATCCCCGCGCCCACCATGAACTTCACCGAGCTCCTCCAGTCCTTCCAGAACAAGAGCCTCAACCTCGCCGACCTCGTCTGGCTCTCAGGTAACCGAAAACCTAAACCCCTCCTCGCTCATGCCTCCATTGCCACCGCCATCCAGAGCTCAGTTACACTGCTTTCTTTTCACCTGACAAGTTCAACAATTTGGTAAAACAAACAAACAAACAGTAAGATTCTTTTCACCTGCCAATTCATTACACGAACAGTGACAGGGCTGATTAGAGTGTACTATGTCGGTTACTTTGTAGTGATCCGTTCGAACGTGCGGATCCCAACGGCACCGACACACAGAGTGATGTTACATTTGCCGAGTGGATCATCATTTGTTTCGAGAACACGTTTGCTCAGGCTGGCATAAGCTGTGTGATTGTACTAGGTGACTACTAGAAACAACAGAGGTAGCTTGAGCTTGTTGATTATGTGTTGAGCCGGCAGCTAGCACACGCAGACACGCTCCTACCCACTCATTCTCAGCACTTCTTTAGCAGCACTGTCATGTGTACATTGAACAAACAGTAGGAGCCTAGAACAATATTTTAGCAGCAGTTAGTTCCATGTCATGGCCGGATTGGACAGACACCTGAACATGCACAGACAGCATGCCTTGATTACCTACCACTACATGACTGTTGGCATCATTTGCCAGTCAGATCTATCTACCCAAAACAGACCAAAGGTTCTGTCAGTCAAATTTAAACATAAAAGGCTAAAGTTCAGCAATCAGCATGCGCAAACCAATCTGTTCTAGAATGAATCCAGCCAACAGAAAAGGAGGCATTTAAACTGGACAACGACCAGTCTGTTCATCTCCCGTCTTCGGTTCGGTGCCGTGAATAGCACAGCTGCGCTTAGTCGTCGGGAAGAGACATGGTAGTTAACATCTAAATGATGGTTTTGTCCTGTCTATGTAGCTGGAGGTTGGTAGCTGGAAAATGACTCAGTATCACAGTGATGGGTATGGAACGCATACAGACAACTCCCCAGACTGAAAGCACTGCGATTCTACCATGCTATACTAAATTAAAAGAATAAATTTGACTAAAAAAATTACTAAGATAACTGAAAGAAATGAAACTGACCGCCTAAACCCCAGGCTTACCTTACATATCATTCTTCAGAGCATGCATGTCATCTTGCTAAAACAGGATGGATGGCTTGTGTTCAAGGTTGGAATCTGAATATATGTACACTCATCAATTCATCATGTGATGAGGACATCATCTAAAGACTACAATGTCGCTTTGACTGGTCTGTGTCACCGACGGGCACAATAGATCTTATATATATATATATATATATATATATATATATATATATATATATATATATATATTAACGTACTTGTAGCTACTCATGCCTGTCCTGATATTAACGGGCAACCTGTCCTGAACGCTGCTGCTAACTACCATAGAAATCAGTTTGTTCCAAAGCATCTATAAGATTAGTAGGATGCATTATCAATTCTTTTAGTGTGAAAACTTCCAACATGATTGTTCTAAGATAGTCCTTTTCCTAGGACAGAAACTTCTGAATGTGAAGTAGGTGTAGGTTGATGTTGTTGCATTCATAGCATCATGTGCATACTTGACATTCCTAGCTAGTTGGCAACTGCAGAGATGGTTCTGAACCTATTGTATTTGTGTCACTCAGTCCACGGAGTAATTTCGAAAACTCTACGCTGAATATAAAATTTCCTCCAAATTCTTAGCCATCTTGCAACTGTCACTGAATTACTGCTGTGACGTGCTAATCTGTGTTTGCTATCTGAATATTGTGGTTGCAACTCACCTGCCATCCGCTGATGACCGATCACTCATGCTAATGCTATGCAGGGGCTCACACAATCGGCATCGGGCACTGCAACTCCTTCAGCGAGCGCCTCTACAACTTCACCGGCCGCGGCGGCCCCGGCGATGCCGACCCGTCGCTGGATCCGGCGTACGCGGCGAACCTGCGGCGGACCAAGTGCCCGACGCCGACGGACAACACCACCATCGTGGAGATGGACCCGGGCAGCTTCCGGACCTTCGACCTGAGCTACTACCGGGGCGTGCTCAAGCGGCGGGGCCTGTTCCAGTCGGACGCGGCGCTGATCACCAACGCGGCGGCCAAGGCCGACATCCTCAGCGTGGTGAACGGGCCGCCCGTGCTGTTCTTCCAGGTGTTCGCGGCGTCCATGGTGAAGATGGGCGCCATCGAGGTGAAGACCGGCTCCGAGGGCGAGATCAGGAAGCACTGCGCCGTCGTCAACAAGCACTAGGGCGACATTGGGGACCCCGGAGAAATGGTTCGATTTCTTCGGAGATGCTTGGGATACCGGTGGTGGATACATGGATTGTGGTGTCTGCACGTTCGGTTTTTTTTTTCTAATTGTATTCTTTTGTTTCCTTTGTGCTGTTCATTGGGGTGATTTTTTTTTTAGTTTCTGTTTTCAGCTGTAACTGTAACTATGTCATGTACGCATTTTGTTCTTGTTATTCCTGCAACTGTAAGTTATTTCAGTGATTGATATACATGGCGGTGAAAATAAAAAAGTGGGACGTTCTGTCATTCAGACCGTGTCTTTTGTCCATTTTGCCACGATTCTGGAACGGGATTGACTTGACTGACACTGCTCTTGACAGTACGTGATCGCTGTTGCAAATGCATATGCGTAGAGCAGATGATGGACAGGATGCTAGCAGAGCACCGGACCGACCTTGGCGAAATCTGGAACTGCACAGCATTATTAAAAAAATGTACCGGCGGTCCTTAATTAAATTCGTAAGGATGTGTCATTTATATAGATAAAAGTGTGTTGTTTAGGTTCGTTAACTTCGAAAATACATTTTTAGGTCTATAAACTTTTAAAATTGTTCATCGCAGTTGCATACGTATTCACGTAATGCTAACATGGCACGTCGACTGTACCTTTCTGAAACTGTCGAGATGGATTACGATGAGAATTGACGTTGTGGTCTTAGTTTTCTTCTCCACCGTACCACCTCCCTCTTCTCCCTCTTGGTCGGCAGTTCGCTTATCAATTTTGCCACTTGCTGGGACCGCCTAAGGCTGCCGCTCGGGCACCTCCCGCTATGGTGGCTAGGGTCACGTCAGTGATGGCGATGGTACGCGCTATGTCCGGTTATGCGGTGGACGCATTAGTCGACGTGGTGGGTGGGCCAAAGAGCGGCACCGATGGCATGACGGCCCGTGCGGGGTTGGATCGGAGAGATTGAGAGAAAAGAGAGATAAATGAGATGGGAGATATACAGCCAGTGTGTCATATCAGTATTACGTTCACACGTGGATACATATGGACCTATAATAAATAATTTAAAAAATTTGTGGATCCAGAAATACAGTTTCGGAGTCGACGGACCTAAATGACACATCCTTTCAAGTTTATGGATTCAGAAATATACTTTCGGAGTTGACGGATATGAATGATACACCCTTATAAATTTAGGAATCAAGGTGCATTTTACTCTTACTAAAATTCAGAATCTCGCTGCTTGTTGGTACCCGAACTTATACAATTTGCGCATCAGCATAACGTGGATGCGCCATGGAACTCGTCCACGTGGATATAAGTTCCTACAACTATGTGTTTGATGATGAAGCATGTAGTCGTATTTCTTATTTCCCATTTCGACATAATATAGACTTTAGTGATGTAATAAATAGTGAGATAGACGAGATCTCCGGACAAGAGCCCCAAGATTTAGGTCCCGCTTGGACCCGAGGACTTATTTTTATCCTTAAATTTGGCATAGACTAATTAGGACTAATTGCTAATCTAATTGTATTGATTATGGCTAATTGGTAGGTAGAATCTATTAGCATTGATTAGTTCACACTTAGTTTATATTTAGTCTATTATCAAATATCCGAGTTCTCTTATTTTAGTCCTCCAAACGGGAGCCTTACATTTTGTACATGAAGGAGCAATTCGTGCACCCCACATTAACTTGCATTTTGATCGTCGAGAAATTGATTGAGAAATGGTTGCGTTGAATGCTTGAATGCCTTAAGAGGAAGCTAAGCTTTGGAACTGTGTATTATTTGACCATTTGTAGTGTACAGATATTGGGTGTATACTTGTGGACACCCACCTAATTCTTGACAGGCCATATTCTCCGTCACCATCACGCGACAAGAGGGAAAATCACGTGTTCCACGAGTCCATCAATTAAATATTTTTGTTAAGAAGGGAAAAAAGATGATAGTTAGGCCGGGCGGCTGACACTGACACCGGGGCCCACAGCACGAAGAAGAGGCGACCGAGCCCGCACCAACCAACCGACCGGGGACGGACGCCCACGGCCACCCGCACGGCCGCACCCCACCTCCTGACCTCCGCATCCGCGTGCGCCTGCGAGTTCCCCCCGAACTCGCCGGCCACCGCCGCTCCCGACCGCACCAACGCCAGGCCGCCGCCGCTGCGTCCGAGCCTCCCCGCGCACTGCAGCGTCCCCGTGGAAGCGGGCGCGGGCTCGTCTCTCCTTCACGCGCGCCCCGTCGGCCAGGAACCCGCTAAGGCCACCCGTCGCCACGCGCCCACGCCGGAGTTGTGCCCCCGGCCGCAGGGGGGGCGTTGGTTTGCGTGCGCATCCCCGTAGCTGCCACGCGGATGTCGCGGTGCGTGGCTCGCTGAGGAGGGGCGGCCGAGAGGGGCACAGAGCGGGCGGGAGGAACCGGGATCCGGGTTTTGGTCGGCGAGGTGGCGGTGTCCATTGAGATCGGATCCATGGGCTCGTCCTCCCAGCAGGATTCGGCCTCCGCGCCAGGTCATTCGGCTCTCGCCATATCCTTTCTGCCAAATTCCGTGCTCCTTTTATTACCAGCGAGTTCGTCATACTCGGGTGCGGATTATGTCCAACGAATTTGCTGATTCCGATGCTACAATGGGGGGTTTTGCGTGCTTCGCTCGTCTTCTCATTCGTTATCGCTGTTGGAAGACAGTCGTGCTTGGGGTTCTAAAGACCGTGGGTTGGGTTTCCTAGTTAGGAACCGCTCCTTGGTTTGCAATGGGCGAATTGGGCACACCACTTGCCGCAAAACAAGCAAACTGTTATTGCCCTCAGAAAAGAAAAAGAAGAGCAATCTGTTACTAGTATTGGGACATAAGCGGGAATATGCAAGCTTATAGAGTAGTTTGTTTGTGCCTAATTGTCCGAACGGAAAATATTTGTTCCTTCTTCCTCCAAGTGTCCGTTTTCTCTATATAACAGAAGTCCCGAAGCCTTAGCAAATTGGTGTGTAGTCTGGTGCCTAATGTTAAACTTATTGTTAACAGGAAGTTTGGAGGGTGTTGATGGCAGCAGAAGCATCATCAGCAGGTGGACAAAAATGACGAGCACAGATACATGGAGATGGTACCTCGGGTTGATTTACATTGTTGCTGTGGCGAGCATATGGATTGCCGCTAGCTACATTGTGCAGTCTGTTGTTGATGGTGGTGTTTCGCCGTTCTTGATCACCTACATATGTAACTCGCTGTTTGTTGTCTACATTCCCATAATCGAGGTTGCCCGGTACTTTGAGGATTCTGTCAGCAACTTTTGGACAAAGTTGAAATGCAAGAATGCTGAAAGCCTGCAGCAGCCTGCAGATCTGGAGAGTGTGAATCTTCTCCAAAGTGGTGGACATGAGATCAATGCAGCCTCGGATCAATCACAAACAAGGTCACCTGAAGACACTTCAATTCCAGATGCAAGCTTCCCTGCCCAGACAAAACTTAATGTTGCAGATTGCAGCAAAGGATTGGATGCAAAAGGACGCTGGACGCGCGCTCGTGTAGCCAAAGTCAGCATGGTAGTCTGCCCTTTTTGGTTCCTTGCCCAGCTAACATTCAACCTGTCTCTAAGATACACCACTGTTACGGTAAGTGTTTCTAGAAATAATTGCATGCTACTTCCATGTTGACATATACTTTTGAGTTTAGGGGTGCAAATTGGTGCCTAAGGGCTAAATATTCTGGAAAACTAGTACAAATAATTGAACTATAGAGGATCGGTGGATACCCTTAGGGGCACCAAGTCTCACCCCTACTTTTGTCCTGTCATTAGTCAGGTCTATAATATTCTCCTGTTTCTCTGGATTTGCAGTCAAACACGATCCTGAGCACCACGTCAAGCCTCTTCACTTTCTTGGTTGCATTAGTATTTCTTGGAGAAACATTCACATGGTTGAAGCTAGTCAGTGTGCTTCTCTGCATGGGAGGAACAATAATTGTTAGCCTGGCTGATTCAAGTAGCACGGTTAATGCTATTGCCACAAACCCTCTTCTCGGAGATTTCCTTTCTATTTTTTCTGCTGGTTGTTATGCTATATATATCACCTTGATAAGAAAAAAATTGCCTGATGAGAAGGAAGGTGAAGGCCAAGTGAGTATGGCTCAGTTCCTGGGGTTCCTTGGACTGTTTAATATGTTGTTTTTCCTCCCTGTTGCGTTGGTGTTGAATTTTGCCAAGCTGGAGCCGTTCCACAGGCTGACATGGGAGCAAGTTGGTCTTATTGTCGGAAAAGGTAGGTTTGCTCTTTATTCATGAAGCTTCTTTTTTTTTTACTGTCAGATGCATTTTTTTTCTCTTGAACGCGCAGGAGAACTGCGCATCATTATATTAAGAAGAAATACTGTCAGATGCATCAGGTGCTCATTCGTAACATGAGTGATAATAGTACATCGTGTTTGTATGCTGTTGCAATAATATATGGGAATAGCTAAAGGAAAGTGATCTGTAGACTGAGAAATGAATTGCTGCTAACTTATGATATGTGACATTCTTTGCAGGTTTGTTAGACAATGTTTTGAGCGACTACCTGTGGGCGAAAGCGGTCCTTCTCACAACAACTACAGTCGCTACGGCTGGCCTCACAATTCAAGTCCCAATTGCTGCCATTGTGGACACGCTCACTGGTCATGCCCCGCATCTACTGAGCTATGTTGGAGCTGCTGCTGTACTTGTTGGTTTTGCTGGAATCAACATCCCAGCTGGAGAGTCTCCACAGGCTGCTCAGCAAGAGCAGGAAACTCCAATTGTAAGCATGGTTGATGAGCCGCTTCATTTGCCCAGCAGTAGGAATGCTACTGATGCTATCTCATAGTCGCAGCCTGGTTTGTTTGTTTAGAGTTCTTGCGACAGCGTGTAATTATCAAGCAATGTCTTTAATATTCCCTTTGAACCGTGACACCTGAACAGAAGAGATGGACATGAGTTAGGAGTAGCGTACCTTCAGCAACAAGGGTTTTGGGCTTTGTATTTATCGTGTAATTCATTACATCTGTACAACCGAGTCTCATATTGGGACATAAATAAAACCCATCTGGCCATATGTAAGATCTTCTGTACATGGTGAAATGATGTTATTTGTTACGGCAATGGGACCTGAAAATTCTAGTTCAAGCTTTTAATCTTCAGCATGTATTTACTTTATTACTCGCAACAAACTTACTCCTTCCATCCTATAAAGTGTTCTTTTAACTTTGTTTTAAGTCAAATTATCCTAAGTTTGATCAAAGTAACATAATCATCGAACGAGCGGTTAGTTTTTTAACACAAATCTTGGGATTCCGAGTTTTCGTGGTCCAATTATGGTGAGATTTTTCGTGGTCCAACTATGGTAAAATTTTTATGGTAGGCTAATAATTATATGCTTGAGCTGTAGTAAAAGGTTCATGCTCATTTGATCATTTTTGCTTGAGCAACTAAATTCCAAGCTATATTAGAGATTCTTCGGTTGTCTCAAGCATACATGATCCAATAAGCATAAATTTTCTACTACAGCTCAAGCATATAATGATTAGCCTACCATAAAAATTTTACCATAATTAGATCACGGAACTGTAGTTATGAATTAATTATAAAAATTATACATCTAAAAGTACAATAAAATTATTTTACTAAATTATATCATATAATATGTTTACTTCATAGATCTACTCAAGTGAAGTCCAACAAAATTGGATTTTCTATTTTATGATGTTTTTTGATTTACTATAATTTTTTTAAAATTCAGCAAAATAAAATATAAAAGAAAAAGAGCAAAATAACTGGAAGAAATCAGCTAGGGAGGTCATGTGTTGGTATCGTGAGTTGAAGGAGTCCAGACAAATGATTTTATTGTCCAGGTAAAAATAACTTTTTCCTTTATGAAATCTTTGTGGGACAATCTTTGTTTTGGTTGAACGAATAGCCCAGGTCCTATCCACCAAGTAAAGCCCAAGTCCCAAATAGCATTCTCTCCTTCGGTGCATAATAAGGCCCAGAAAGCCCAGGGTTTCTAGGTTTTCTTCCTGCCCGCACTCCCAACATCCCGTCGCCGCCATGCAGGCTATAAATTAAGGCAGACCCGGCCTCTCTGTATCACCCTAGGGTTGCCATCCGCCGCCGCCGCTAGTGCTTCGCGTTAGGTCGGCGACGCACTTTATTTCCTCTTCGATTCGATTCAAGCTGTACTGTGGGTTAGATTTCCTTTTTCCTTTTTGTGGCGGCAACGGTTGATTTGAGATTGGGGCGGTGATGAGCAATTTTTGTGGACTAGAGTTTCCGATATTACCTCGGTAGTATTTGACGACCAAACCCTTGGCTGTCTGAGCTCCCAAATCTCTCTTATCAATCGTTTTATTTTTCTTAGTCTATCTATGTTGTTTTACTTCCTGTTGCAATTGTTGATTCGAGATTTCGAGTTGTGATGAACAACTGTGTTTTGGACTAGAGTTTCTGATACTGCTACATCGTGGTAGTAGCTGAAGACCAAACCCTTGGCTGTCTGAACTCAAATCTCGCAAATCAGCTATAGCGTTGTCGTCTTTAGAGTTTAGATTAGGTTTGTCTTCTAATTCTTCTAGCTAGATGCGTCCATTACCAATTCTGGAGGATTATTTCGTTTCTCTCGGTATAATGGCTCGGACGCGACATTCGATTCTTGTGGTTATATCCTGATCGGTGGCGTTTTTGGTGCCAATCCGATCCTGGAAAGGCCACATAAATTCAATCACATGTGAATTTGGTTTTATTTCTTAGGTTTGTGGGATCTAAAGGATGCGAAACTTCGAAAGGGACAACGCCTTATCTGTTTGATTGTGGCGTACCATGACAATTCTTTCATATTGAATAGGAAGATCTGATAGATCCCTCAAATTTATTTATTTTTCCTTTTCCTGTTTCTGGAGTCTGATTTGAGTTGTGAATGATGATAACACAAGTAAAATACAGTTATCCCTGTCTGATTCCTTCGAAAGGGTGCTGAGAATACTTTAATCTGACACGTGTTTTCCCTTTCATTCCGGTCTTTATTTTAGTATACGAAGTTCTTTTGTTGGATCTTGGCCTTTGATGACCTGATTGTTGCAGAATAGGTAAATATTTGCCTGATATCTGTTGATATTTCTCATGAACTAGGACGGTCTGAGGTCGTTTTATCATGGATGTACTTTGCAGCGCATTTGCTTTATGGTACCTTTATTGTTGCTTCTGTGGTTGGATGAACAGATTTGAATGAGATGGCTGTGACGACTCGGAAATATTCAAGCTCAACAGACCAAATCACATGTCTATCTCTGAAAATCGAGATTGATCTGTATGCCGATTATCCCGCTGAACCGAGCCATCTGAAATCTATCGTCTTCAGTTAATTGCCAGTTTAATTTTATGTTTGTATTGGATGGAGGAGTTTGTTTTGAAGAGGGCAAACAAGCTCCCTCTTCTGAAGACATTGAGGACGCTTGAGGGCAGAATCGAACAAATAAACCTATTGCCACCATTGAGTAACTAGGTATCGTATCTAATTTATTATTGTTTTGAAGTAACTTGATTTGAGACAGGCTTCAGCTGTGTGAGTGAAGCAGCCATCTTTGCATCTGAAGCCATCCTACCCATTCCTGTGTATCAGAGGATGAAACCTCGAAACAATCTTAGGACACCTTCTGACACAGCGTTTCCGCTGTGGATGAGAAGTCAATTCTTTTCTGATGATACTAAATGACTCATTTTGGTATGGCCTTTTGAAATTTCTTTTCACAGTTTTCTCGTCTTTTTAACCTTTTTTAGCATTTTATAAGATGACATTTATCCTTACTACCATTACATATCAGTTGACATGAATATAACAACAGAAGCCTATGAGGATTAGCTCTACATCTGGAATTACCGTCAGATTTACTTGTGACGACAATTGCCTGGCTTACTGAGGCTTAACCATTACTTGGATTTGATACAATCTATATTTTTTCCATGTTTCTGTCTATTTCATCCTGTTTCCAGTTTTAGTTATGCTATTGTGATCGTGTTGCATTTTATTCAAGGGCTTTGGCGTTTTTGCCCCTGTTTTGTGTGCCGCCTCCTTTTTGCTTTTTGTGATTTTGCCCTCGCCTTTTGGAAATTATCCTTTTTTTTGACATAGGCATATCTAGGAGTGCTCGATGTCAAAAGAAGTAAAATCACATAAGGCATTTCTGTCTTTTTGCTACAAATGTAACACCTTTTAACTTCTAACAAAATAGGTGTAAACTGGAACTTCATTTTCAAAAAAGCGAGGGCAAAATCGCACAATGCAAAACGGAGGGGTAAAATTACCATTGGCACGCCAAAGCCCCTTTTCCAAAGCCCCTTTTATTTAACACCCATCGGTGTTTTTTATTATACATTTACAGTTGTGCTATACTATTCCCAGTGATGATCCTGAGACCTACCGATAGGAAGTGCCGTTTCTCTCATCTGCAGGTGTCCATCCTTAGAGCATAACCTTTGTGGTTTGGTCTGGAGTGGAGTTCCCATCTGCAGATGTTTGATTCAGATGTGGTGTGTGATTTAAATCGGGTCTCTGAGGGATTGTATAAAACTATCTTTTATTTTATTTTGTAGCTTTGTGCATTGTTTGCCAGTCTCATGGGCCTGATGCCACGTCAATGGTAGCTTTGAGCATTAACCGGTGATGCTATGATTAGGCCTAAAAGGAGTTGTTTCAATGTTTCACATTTTGATAGGAACCTGGGGATGGCCACTCTATCTGTCCACAGAGCCGGTTTCTGTGATTACATTTACACTTCTATTCCTACCCTTTTGTTTTTATGTGGTGATGATGACACAGCTAAGGCTTGTTTCTCAACATTCGCAGTAGCCGCCTAAGAGCTTTCGCCCTGCCAGGCTTGAGAGCTAGTGCTGTTAGTTCCTTCCTTGGATGTCTGAGCCTTGTTTATTTTCCCACCTTGCATTTCATGTTTTAGAACATTGTTCAAATTGTCTTGCATCAGTACTTTTTTGCTATTTGTGCATTGCAGTAAAATCAAGGCTTGTTTCTCTACATTCTCAGTTGCCGCCCAAGAGTTTTCGCCCTGCCAGGCTTGAGAGCTAGTGCTGCTAAATCCTTCCTTGGATGTCTGCTGCAATCATGCAAATTCAATATGTTCTCTTGTGGTATTTGCCTACCATTGTTCCACTTGTCTCTTCTAGTGTTGTCTTTATTTATTATCCGTGCCCTATGATGATAGAATTTAGGCTTGTTTCTGTACATTACAGATTGTGCCTAATGGCTTCCTTACATGCTGCATCTTGCTGGTTCTCGTTCTGTTTTGCATTTTTTGGTGACAGCCAGTCCAGTTCAGCTGTTCTACGATATTGTAAGATTATGCCAAGAGGGGAACTGCTGGATAGTGGAGTAGAGCTTTAACACCAAAGGAAGTGGACTCCTCAGCCTTCTAGTGGAAGAAAATTACCAGGAAACTTTGGGTGGACAGTGCTGTGTAGCATTCCGTTTTTATCTTGTTCTCGTGTTCAGTATGACTGTGTGCATGATTTTATTTATGTTCAGTGTAATTTAATCAATTGTATTGGTATCTTTTCAGAGTTCTTTCTTGTTAATGTAAAGTACAGTAGTCCTTCGTCAAGTGAGTGCTTAGTTACTTTGGAAAGGCTACTCCTAGGACACTCAGTTGACTATATGTTGCAACTGTTATATTGTAGAAAATGAAATGAAAAATTGTTGAATCCTGTGACATTGGTGCAGAAGATTTATTCATGAAACACATTGTGCAGATTCCCTTTCTCGAAAAAAAAATTGTAGTAGCTTGCTTCCGCGCCTCCATAATTGTGGGCAATTTTGTTGATTACTTCGTTAACTTCTCTAAAATCAAAGGTTTTATTTCAGGCAGATGGAATATTCTGCTTGTACCGTTAACTACCCATTGCGGTCGATTTCAAGTATTTTGTTCCTGTTATAGTGATGCAGCAGACAGTTCGGCACAGACAAGAAACATGTGAAAAGTTGAAACAATAACCAAAGTAAAATTATTTATCTCTTCGCCAACCACGGAGTCGATTTCTCGAAAACAACGCGCAACAGCAGGTCAGGTTACGTAGATATATCTGGAGAATGCATAATTTGCAACTGGCAAACTACATGTCGATTTCTCGAAAACAAGTCCTTCCAGCTGTAGGACAGGCAAACTGCTGATCTCTAGAGCATTGCATTTAGATTTATCAGAGAGACTGACACATTTGCTGTGAAAGCACAAAGTTGCATCGCGCAGTAACAAGAGAACCATACAGCATTACATCGTCACCTACATCGTGAGGCAAAAGTTGGGAAAATGGGAAGGGTTGCAGTCTTGCAGCTTTCACCTTGATGTGGAGCGAGCAGTGATGGAAGAATGGTATGTGGTGCTCCTCTGCTTGCGGTATGAAGAATAGACATCATCATACTGGCTCACCTCGTTGGGATCAGCAGAAGCTCCCAGACCCAACCGGCCGCTGGACCCCGGTTTGCTCTCAACGCTACCATCAGCACGCATCCCTGTCTCAGGGTTTACAAGCAGGTTAGGCGGGGGAGGAATACATGCCCCTCCCTTTCGAGCAGGAAGTTCCCTCTCATAGTCATCGTAATCATCGCGCTCGCTCTGCCTCATCGGACCTTCTGATGGGTTTACCTCCCCAATCTCGCTGAAGAACTTTGATACACGCTCAAGGATCTCAGACTCTGGAACAGTCGATGGAGGGATGACTGTGGGGATGTCAAGTGGGCTCAAGGGAGAGTATGGCACTCCACTTCCAATCTGCATCTTCCGAACCATTCCAGGAATCAGGCCAGGTGGGAAGAGTGGATAAGGAGGTGGATTTGAATCATTTGAAGGAGCAGCAGTGCTTTGAGGAATCGCAGAGGGAATCAAAGATGGTTGCACTGGTAAAGATCCTGGATAAGTAGTTTGACCTACAGGAGGATAAACACCTGCTGGGAGTTGATTTGCTGAAAATTGTGCAGAGGGTCCAGATTGAAGTGGACCAGAGATAGGATGGATTGCCTTTTCCTTCTCTGGAGGTTCCGAGGACCATTTTGAGGGCACCGGCACTGATCCTGCAAAAGCACCTATAATCGTTTAGGATTGCTGCAAGCCTGCAACCGAGCAAAATGTCCAGGCAATTACATCTTAAAGGATATTGCGAAAACATGTTGTAACGTCATAGAATTAAACAACAAAATGGTTTAACCTGATGGTGGCCCAGATATTTTTCAGAGAATGAAATCTAGAAACTATGAATCCTATAAATAGTGGCCACAACATATAGCAGCTAGTGCAGTTCAGAGATTGCCCAAAAAGTTTCTGGAATCAACATATCATGATCAAATTTAAGAGTTACTGAATCAAAACAAGAAAAATGGTAATCACCTGAAAAACAGGTTAAGTACTCAATACAAAAAACAAGCATCCTTATACCGTCAGATACAACCCCCAAAAAGGTTAAGTACCTAGATAGAATGGAAGAAGTAGAGGTAGTTGAGGAGGAAGAGAAAGGAGATACCTGAAAAGGTAGAGGGATCTGGTGAAACATGTCGCGGTGGCAAAGGATATGCCAACCCACCTTTCATCTCTCTTTCAAAGTTAGCAATGGTTTCCTGGTCATAAACTTCCTTTGAACCCCAGAACTGCAGGATTTTCTCGACACGAGTCTGGCTGTCATCTTTGCTCTGTGGATTATTGTAAATCCTTGCAAGCATGGAACCCAGCACAGATTTAAAAGCAATAGCCTCGTTGTCAAGGTCCCGAATATTAGTTCGTCTTTGTAAGCTGCAGCATGTAGAGCAGTACATTAAATATAGTTATGACGTGCACTATGAAATTCTCAGAAGCGAGATTAGATCTCTCAAGGGTCATGCCTCAGCAAGTTCTCCAGAGCAGGTGTTAAAAAACGTAACCAAACAGAATCCAAAGTGATTTCCAATCTATTTAGTTTGATCCATACTCAATATCATGGTACATCAGTGCACTTATATCGCATAAGTTCATATTGATATATCCTCAAATTTTCTTATTTTCCCATACGGACCCTCCTGTCGCAATGCGCCAATGTCTAGAAATCAAATTTATCCCATATCCCTCATGTTATTACAAGACATTACCAGATGCTATTTGCCATGTGTTTGTAGCACTGCACAGTTTCTAATGGGCCAAAAAATGCGTAAAGAATTCAGGAGTCCCCTATCATCTTCATATGAGACAGGAAAAATTGGTTCTATGACCAAAAGAACACCGCTTTAGAAATATACCATACCACCAAACCCACATGGTACACTTTAATGCATCAAAAGATCCCTGCAGTACTCATCGCCGTAGGCCCGTAGCTGCCGGCCTGCCGCTTTGCTCTCCACTGCAGCACGTCTCCCTCACTCTTTGCCCCAGCCCGGCCCTCTGCTTCAAGCTGTGGAGCTGATCTGTTCACCACCTCCTCAGCTTGCTCCACTTGAAGCCTACTGCTGGTGTTAGTGTTTGCGTGGTGAAGACTTCTCCAATTGTTTGTAGAATTCTCATATCGGCATACAACGGGAAGGAGTTGTTATTGTGCATTACTGAGAACAAACTGGATTGAATTGTTCCTCATCATCTTTTGCATTTGGGTTCTGGTTGATGGTCAGCGGCAGTTGCATCGGTAGCCAGGACAGGCAGGGGCACCGGCCGGGAGAAACTTCAACGCAGCTCTCGTCCATCTTCTCCCTTGTAGATGTAGACATAATTCACCTCCGTCTCTGGCGCAAGCTGCTGAACCCCAGCCTGCCTCCGCCAAAAATCGCCGCAGCCCAACTCACCTCCACCAGAAGCATCCGTGCCTGCAGCATGCCTCTGCCCAAATTGGAACGATCTTCTATTGCCCAAATTGTGGCCCCCCAAATCAATCTCTAACTTGTCCAAATACCTAACCTTGACGCAGATCTGCATGGTATTAAACTCCTCCCTATCCAAATTGAATTCATGATTTGGGAGAAGGGAAGCAAAGCCAAATGAGGCTGTGACTCACCGAAGAAGGTAGGATACACGAGATGAAACAGGATATGGATTGAAAAAGGTAACAGAGTGGTAAATCCTGGACAACACAATCTTTTGATTGTATTAAAGTGTATTGGATGGGATCGATGGTATATTTCTAAAATGGTGTTATTTCAGCGTTGTAGAAACAATTTTTTTTCTATGAGAAAAGGATCCTAAATAAATAGGTATACGATCTTTCTTCCAACTACGTACAAAGCACATGACAGTTTTTTATTTGCATTGATTCTGTACTGATAAAATTAGGTATTTTTTTTAAAAAAAAGCATGCCTACATTGTTCAGATGTTGGTCTTTGAAAATTACACATCTTTGAGATAAATTAGGCCGAACTATGGTAGCACCAAATACCCCTAATTTGGTGAGTGACCAAGATGAGAAATATAGTATAGATGCTGGAAACATGAAAAGGTCACTCTCTATGTTGCTGCGCTATTGTTGACAAGATGTCAAAACAATCTGCTGATTGACAAAAACATCGTGAACCAGTCACATAACTGCTAGAGGATTATTGCTCATACTCATCAAAATGAATACAGGACACCCAATCAATGAAAGAACTAAACTTAAAATGACAAGGCATAAGGAATTCTATTAAAAACGTAGAAGTAAAATGGAGCCATACCTTTCGAAAAGAATGTCGTTCACCAGGAATATTATGTGCAGCTGACGCTCCGTATCCTCCAAGGTAAATACTCTCTCCCTAAGAGCTTCAGCCAGAGCCGGCGCAAATGGTAACCTTTGCATAAACCATGACTTTGCTCCCTTTATTGATTCCTTGGTGCCATTAAGATTGCTAAGCACATCTTGCAGCTCAGCAGCAACATCAGTGGGTAGTGGCCCGGATAGTCCCTTGAACGGTTGCGCTGCAGCCTCATACTCCCCATGGCCGTGAGAAGCAGCAAACTGCTGGTGCTGGTCATAGAATGGCGGGTACCCCGGCTGGTGAATCGGCGGCCCCCTCATCATAGGACCCATCGGCGGCATCATATGCATCGACCCCGGCGGGTACGGCGCCGGCACCGGCGGGCGCGGCAAGAGCCAGAGCATGTACCTGTAGTAGGCGTGGCCTTCCCCGCCGAAGACGAAGGCGTAGTCCGGGTTGTCGTGCTGCTTGTCGCGGATCATGGCCTCGAATTCCGGCCCGTTCTTGCCGATGTATTCGACGAGCTTGTCGATGCGCTTCTGGAGCTCCGGATCAGCGGGGGGCGCGGCCGGCGGCGGAGCGGATTCGAACGGCGGCGGGTGCATGTAGGGATGGTGCGGCGGCGGGGAGGGCGTGGACATGACATGCGGCGGCGGGTGCGCCGCGTACGGGGGAGGCGGCTGCTGGTGCGGCGGTAGGTGCGAGTAGGCCGGCGGCATGGGACGCGCGTAGGGCGCGGGCGGGTACTGCGGGAGCGGAGCGCCGTAAGGGTGGGGCGGGTACTGCGGCGGCGCCTGCGGATGGTAGCCGCCGTACTGCGGGGGCGGTGGTTGCTGCGCCTGCGCGTACGCCATGGCCGCCGCCGCGTAGTCCTGGGGTTGCCGGTCCATGTGAGGGGCTCCGGCGAGAAGAGGGGTAGGGCTCCGAGAGACGGTGAGGGCGGCGGCGGAGACAGGGGAGGAGAAAAGGTCCGAGAGAGTCCGCGAGATGCCAAGCCGAGCAGCTTGTGGACTCGTAAAGGCCGATGGACCAGACGGTCCAGACCCAGATTCGTTCGGCCCATTAAAGAAACTGCATCGCGCCCGTGAAGGAATTGGAGTCCACCTTTCTGAGAGCCGAAATGATGGAATGTTCGATTGACTTGAAAATTTGAAAAATAAAATCTCTTCCGAACGAGTTCATCATGCTAAGTGAAACCACGGTGCTCAATATAACCAGATTCGTACAAATCTCATGCTATCTTCAAACTTTGTTTTTTCTTTTGAAAAAAGAATCTCATGGTGTCACTCATTGCCCTCTCATCTTCCTCCCCCTCACCATGGCTTGCATCAAGCTAGTTTTCTCGCCACCTCTTTGTGAGCTCTCATTAGAGCTTAGAATTTTATAGGTTGCGAGTCAAACCAATAGCGGCAACTGGCAATGGACGGTGGCGGACAGGGTATCAAGAGCGAGATGTCCTAACTATAATGGTTAGGGAATGGTATGGAGCGAGAAAGAAGCGAAATAAAAGGGCAGTTGGCGGCGCGGTGAGGCAGTGCGGCACCACCAACCATGAGTAGTGACTAGTATGAGCATGATCACTTCGTCAATACAATATTTTTTGAAGCCTCTCGTCTAGGTACAGCTGTAGCATCTGTTCATTCGCTAATACAAATTGATTGTCCTAGCCATATGCTCATCCCCACAGGGATGCTATCCGTTATTGGTGAGAGTGGCTCGCCATCGCCGCTCTCCTCACGCGCCGCACTTCTACTCATCACCGTTTCTTTTTGCATCTTCACCATCGAGCATCTCTCTCGCCACATCTTGTTGCCCTCCACTTTGCTGTTGATCTCCCCGTGTCATGACCATATTTCTACCAACCACACCTATTGGCAGCTAATAACATGAGTTCCCTTTCCTCTTCTAAGGCTGCAGAGATCATTTGATTGCATGCATCAAACATCCTTAAAATTACAAGGGAATCCAAGTACTTTGCTTGTAATAGCCGCTTTTATTTGTTTCAACTCTTGAGGTTGAAAAAACTCTCATGTCTAAAATGAAAAAGGTCCGCAAGTAAACGAGCGTAGGAGATTAGCCCCTGCGAGCTTGTGTAGATCTGAGCTCGAGCCTGGCTGTAGGCTTGGACTGATCGCAGCCTCGGCTCGGGATCGAGCCTGAGGTTACAGGCTCGTTCAACTTCGGCTCGAGCTCGAGCTTGAGGTGATAGGCTCGCCCGAGTTCGGCTCGCCCTACTCTCTTAGCCGCCACGGAGGCTATAAACACCAACCGATCCCCTCCTCTCATTCTAGGGTTCCAAGAACCAGCCCGCCGCCGCCGCTCCCATCGTCGCCTGCTCGTCGTCCGTCCTGCAGTCTGTTTCTCGTTGCCGTGTCCCTTTTATCTTTCTCTCAGTTGTTTTGCATCATTTCGATCTGTAACTTACTGTGGTCCTCTCTTGTTCATACCGGCGGGGGCACGAACTCTTTTGTGCGGCGCCGCCCATGCAAAGAGGGGATAGATCGACGCGTCAAGAAATCGTTTCAGTTGCCATGACTCCAGTAGGCAATATGATTGTTGCTTGACCACAGTTTTGCCCCTCTCTATTTAGTCTCTTGCCTGTTTTAGTCTCGTTTTTTGTTTTGATGATCTAGATCGTTTTCTGCACGGTGCTAACCCCGGGCTTGTCGGATTACTACCTTGAAGAAGGAAGCCCCAATGCCTGTGCTAGATCCACCATGCCATTCAGTGTTGCAGGCTATGACAAATCCTGTCATTGGTTTGTGTCAAAGCAATGGATACAGATATTCATAACAGTTCATCTCTTATGAACTTTCTTTGCTGTTTTCATTTGATTGACGGCAGTGTTTTTGTTTGATTGATGGCAGTGATTTGACATTACCCGCGCTTCTGATGTAACAGTGAAGCAAAGGGAAAAATAATGGTTGAATATCTTAATATGAGCCATCCAGTAATCAATAACATTTCCGTTGTCTTAGTTGTTTTCTGCATTGGTGTCATTTTTTCTCATGTAGATTTGGCAGTGATGATACAACCTTTCAGCTTACAACGCCAGTTCTGCTTCTGAGAATTCATGACAGATAAAGCTGATACGTATCTGAGCCTTGATCTCTCTAGTGTTTGTGCACATTCATGCTCACTTTAGAATAATTAATTTATGCATCAATATGAACATGGCATACAATTGGCCACTGATGAAATCGCCCAATGTTTGGAGGCTGCAATCGGCTCCAAGTTCCTGCTTGTCAGGAAGAACCTACTTGGAGCCCTGCACTCGAATGACAACATCGGGCAATGCTGAGGTCCTAGATGCTATGTCTAAATGCGTTTGGTTTAATCTTCTAGTTTAATTGATCTGCCGCCCAAACAATGATATGCTGTGTTCTGTGCCGAGTTTAACTATCCACGCGCAAGTGCTTTCTGATTTGCGTGGAGGCTGAAAAACTCGGAGAGTGTGTGTTGTCATCAGCTTCGTCTCTTTGTTACCGTGAGATGGGAGTTAAATAACAGCCCGAGATTGTCTACTCCTGTGTGTTTCAACCGTGGACCTATTTTGCTTTGTTCCTTGCAACAAAATTGACACAGCCTGCAGGAATCCTTGGGAATTCAGCTCAACAAATAGCACAGGTCTATCCACCAAGATAGCCAAAGCCCAATATACATCTCTCCCGTAAATAATGTGTCCCTGAAAGCCCAAGGCGTACATAACCCCTGCTTTATTCTTTATTTATTCCAAGCTCTATCACAGATTATATTATTGTCTTTTTTGTGGTTAGATTTGTTGATTTGAGATGGGAGCAGTGATGAGTATTTTTTGTGGACTAGAGTTTCTGATACTGCCTCTGTAGTATTTGATGACCAAACCCTTGGCTGTCTGAGCTCTGAATTCTCACTCAACCTTTTTATTGTTTACTTAGATTGTTATTTGCTTTCTGATGTGATAGTTGTCCCGAGATTTTGAGTGATGATGAACTATTGTGTTTTGGACTAGAGTTTCTGATACTCTACTTTATGGTAGTAGTTGAAGACCAAACCCTTGGCTGTCTGAACTCAAATCTTAGTCACCAGTGTCTTAATCATCTTTAGATATAGGTCTGTATCCATTATTCTTTTTGTTAGATGCGTCCATTACCAATTCTGGAGGATGATTTTGTTCCTCTTGGTATAATGGCTCGGATGCGACATGCTATTTTTTCATATCCTGATTGGTGGCTTTATTGGTGCCAATCTAATCCTGGAAAGGCTGCATATATTCATTCAGATGTAAAATTGATCAATTTCCCATGCTTTTTGTGGGATCTAAATGATTGGAAACATTGAAAGTGAAAGCGCCCAATCTGGTTGATTGTGGTGTATCATGATAGTTCTTTCATATTGAATAGGAAGATCTGGTAGATTCCTCCATTATTTTTTCTTTTTTATTCTATTTCTGTGGTCTGATATAGATGTGGATGATGATAACACAAGTAAAATACAGTTATCCCTGTCTGATTCCTTCATAAGGGTGCTGAGAATACTATAATCTGACACATTTGCCTACTTATGTTTTAACAACTTGTTTTCTGACCCATTTTGTTTTAATGAGTGAAATTTAGTAATTTACAGATTATTTTACTACAGTGTTGTTGGTGTTGGATCATGGCATATGATGATATTTTTGCAACTATTTCTGTTGATATTTCTTATGAACTAGGACGGTGTGTTGATCACTACTTTACTTTGCTTCCCATTTGCATGAACATGATGGCCGGCATTGTTGGCAGTTAGTTTGATCAGATTTGACTATTTGGGAGTGATATTAAATGTCTATCTCTGTACATTGGGATTGATCTGTAGATTATCTTGCTGAACTGAGCTGTATGAATTCTGTTTCATCTTCTGGGCACTCTCCAAAATTGTTCTTTTTGAAGTTCTTTTTTGTTAGATTTGTTTCTGCATTGGAGGGTAGTGTTGCGATGAGGACAAGCAAGCTTCCTCTTCTGAAGGTATTGAGGACAGTTGCTGGCAGAATCGAACCAATTAACCTTATTGCCACCATTGAGCAACTAGTGATCTCCCTCCAATATATTGTTTTGCTGTTTTAATTTTGCTTTTCTTGTTAAGCAATTTTGGATGCTGGCTGATGCACAATCTAAGACCTGCGGTACAATTGAGTTGGCAGTGATGATACATCCTTTCAGCTTAAAACGCCAGGTCTGCTTCTGAGAATTCATGACAGATAAAGCTGAAACTTATCTGAGCCTGGTATCACATTTCGTTAATAGCCTTATTTGCTGCAGATGGCAAAATTTTCCTTTAAACCTTGCATCTTATTTGCCTACCATTCCCAGGAAAAATTCAAGTATTTCATTCTGCCACAGGCATACAAGTTTTAATCATATCTTCATCGGATTTGGCTTTTAACATGGTTGTGAGCTAATTTTTCGTTCAGTGACCCCTTGTGAAAGGGAAATTAAAACAAATGTGTGATGAAGGTAAACCTGTACAGAATAACAGTTGAATAACTGTTACAACCTGTACAGTTGAACAACAGTTGAATAACAGCTGGGAAACATTGATTAGGGTTTGGTGTTTCCCAAGCCATAGCTGCAGTTGAAGACTGTCCTCGTCTACAACGGTCTGGTTGACACGTGTTTTGTAGACAAAATGAAAATGTTGGGATTGATTATTGATTAACCTACCTCGAGGGCACATTGTAGTTGTATCAGGTTGATTAAAACCTACTCCGTTTTGCTGCTTCCTCCGTGCTTCACGCGTAAGAATAGGATCGACGCCTGTTGATCAGCGCTAGCACCAATGAATGCTGATGCACACTCTCCTCTCCACCTAGAGGCGTTGGCATTTATCGCAGTGGCCTGCAACTCTTTTTTCCTTCATCACAGCTCTCTCTCTTGTTGGAAGCGAGAAAAGTGGAATAAGTATATTATAGCCCCATATGCTAGCGAAAAATAGCAGATGATGAATTGTGGTGGGTGGGATAGATGAATTGTGGTGGGTGGATAGAGACGCTGAGCACAGAACCTTGTCTCGCCCACTCCCTGACCAATAGACTGACGGTAGCACGCACTTGTCCTCTCTCAGTGCATCTTCGGCGCTGAGTGGTGGCCCAAGTCTATTGTGGCCCTGCCTGTAGCTAGCGAACCAAACGTCAGGAGAGGTACAGACCAACCAAGCGTTGTGTGCCGTGCAGATGTCCTGTGAGCCATGGATGCTGCTGCTAGGAGCGAGAAGCTATCCTGGCGCCGTCATCCTCACCGCGCTCGGTAGCCACACGCCCTCCATCGAAGCTTCATCGTCCTCACCGCGCTCGGCAGCCACGCCCTCCGTTGAAGCTTCATCCTGCTGCTCCGGTGTAGAGCCCTCCGTTGAGCTCAGCCTCAGCCTCTCACGCCGAGCTGCGAGGGCCCCGCTAGATGCCATCTGTCTACCCCCCTCCCCCCTCAGCCTTGCGTGCCCTGCTTCCGCTTCGCTGGGCTACAACCTCGCGTGGCCACGCCGCTGGCAGCAGTTTCATCTAGCTGTCGAGCCACGCGGAGCACGCCGCCGGACGCCACTGCCCCGCCTGGCCATCGAGGAGCGAGGACACCTAGGTTGGTGCGCTCTCGGCCCCCGCGTTGAGCTGAGTGCCGCCGTCGGGTGAGGCAGAGCGTAGTCGGGGTCCGCTATGGCAGCGCCGGTGCCGTTGATGGGCGCGGCGGTTGCGGCTGCAGCAGCCAGTATCACGGAGCGGCGCCCCTCGATTGCCACCTGTACCTCAGTTCCTTATCTATCTACTCAGTCTAGTTTAGAGCTAGTTCCTTATCTATCTACTGTTACTTCCTTTTGTTCAACAATGCAAAACAAGCATGATTTAAGCAATACATGATTATATTTCATTTTATATTATAAAACAAAGAGAGAACTATAAGGATACACTTTTGTTTTTCTATTTCTTCTTCTCAACATGTTTTTCTTAGTACTAAGCAGTGATTGAAGCCATAAAAAAATATATCCTTATTCCCTCCGAATTAGAATTTGAGTTATGGACTTATGATGCTTAGGTTTGGATCAGATCAAACCATGTTACAAATCAGTTTTTTAATCCCCGAGCTTCATAAAATTAGCCCGGCCTCTACTTTTCTTGCCCAAAGAGGTTATAATAGGATTGGGTTATGTACAGTTCTACATCCAGATAGAATAGGTGATTACCCATAATGCTTAGAAATTAATTACTATTCTACTGCAAATTTAGTGGAGCTTAAATCATAAACATTGGATATAAGCACATCTATGATAGTATGATATCTAGCAATATAGTCAGCAAGTGCAATTCTTATCATTTATTCTTTTTTCCTTTCTCAAAGCCACATATTTTAAGCAAGATAAAGTAGAAGGGTCTTTGGCAATCAAATACTTTGGGGAAGGTAGCCTTGGTTGATCTTTTGGGCAGGCAATAGCAGTTCTGTTTCTTTTTCGTTCTAATTTATTTTCAGGAAGAAGCAAATTATAATGTTATATTTTTTGTACAAGTGTAACTTCAATACCATTCGTGGTGGAACAATGAGGCTTAATATATTGTATTTGGTGATTGTGATCCTATTCAATATGAAAATAATTTTTCTTGAAATTTATATTATTTATATTTATTCGAGCATATGATAGAGCGTGCATCGCGCCGAATGTTCTAATATACTGTAAAGCCTATTGAGAGGCCGGGATGCTATAGGCAGGTATAGAGACCCAAATTGAACTTCAACATGGCATAACAATCTGAGTACCCTTCCGCTGTTCATCTGGGAAATTTCTAGTGATAGACATATAAAAAACATCACATATTTCAGATGCAAGTTGCATGTACTATATTTTGCCTGTGGTGCTCAAATTCTTTTCTCCAGAAAGAGCATTTCCTTACCTCTTTGAAACTTTGTTCCCTGCATCCTTAGTTCCTGACCTGATTGGCAAATGACCCGGTTGCCTCAACAAAACTGATTCTGCTTCGAGTCTTAAATAACGGTGATATCTCACCAGTTCATTAACGTTTGCTTAAATTTTGTGGCAGCTTGCAACCATAAGAAGTTAACAACCCAGTATGTAGAACAGATTTATCGAGAACAACTAGTGTTTTTTGTTGTGGGGGTGGGGGGGGGGGTGCTTGAGCAAGTAGAAAGAGGAAAGCAACTGGACCCATTTGGCACCTTGGGCTGGGCCCAGTCCGGAGGAGAAACTGTTTTACACCCAGAGAACTGTTGAAGATCCTGAAAATTCCGGCGTTTCGCATGCGCGCAACTGCACACACATGGACTAACATAGCAACTCGAACACAATCTGGTGCAACAACTGCAATGAACACAAACGTCGATACAGTACTATATACAGAGCCAATTATTACAGCGGTTATTCATAACACAACAGGTGCTAGCGCATTGCTCGCTGGTAGTTACTCTGAGGGCTGAGGCCATAACAAGCTGCGCGGCCAGAGGCGCGGAGCTAGAGAACCATCTCAGCTCCGGGTTTCAGGAAAAGCTCGTTTACAACAGGAAGAATGGTGAGGCGAAACGGGAGGAAGGGTCGCTTCTGCACATGTTGAACCCCCGCAGGCGCTCCAGATTCATCACGTCCGAGTGGTCAACGAAGAGATTCACCTACATTCCCAGACCGATACATGTCAAAAAACTTTGGGATCAAATGGTGAATGAACAGAGAGCATTGACAAGAAATAGTCTCATCAGCATTGCTAAGATTCAGCCATTCAGGTTTTTAGGGGGAAGAGATTCAGTACCCTTGGGCCGTATCGTTTGACGAACCACTCGGAGGTGCTGGGGTTTGAAGCTTCGAACATGGTCTTCTCGAGACCGAGCCGGCCTACTATCTTTGCAACGATGTCTGCCCTCAGGGAGTCAGCGCGCTGGCAAACGTCATCAGCATCTATCATGATCATATCTGCCCCTGCTTCCAAGCATCTCTCTGCCCTCCTAATCAGCAGATCAACATCTTCAATTCTTTCTGCAATATGTGCCACAAACATCGGTTTTGTAAATATAGTAGTGTGGTGCGATTTAGACATGCGGATTTAGAATGAAAATGCAGGCATAGCGTGCAAGGTGGTAATAACCTAGTGTGGCAAATGGCTCATTTACAAGGTACAAATGACCTAGTGTTCACTGACCAATATATCATAGGCAGTTAGTAAAAATTGTTGCTTGATAGAATTGTGGCTCCGTGCAAACATCATTCAGTAATGATATGAAACGACTAGTACATTACTTTACCTGAGCTCCGCTCCTTGACTGGAGCTATGTACGCCCCAAATGCCCTACCACCAGATGCAGGAATATCAGAACTGTCAAACTTCACGGAAAACAGTGGCTTTGCCCTCAGACCGCTACTCTTGATGAGGCGGACCAATCTCAGGAGAGCATCTTCAGGGAGCTTGAGAGATCCAGCATTCAGCTCAATTGTGTCAAACCCTAAGGCCTTGCATTCCTGAGATGGAATGGAATGCTCATGTTATGTACAACTCCAAGTTTTACATATGTCTGCCACATAGCTACGAAATTATAAAACCGTACCAGACCCACATACCGCCACATATTGCTTGAAAGAAGAGGGTCCTTGACGTAAAAGATGCTCTGCCCAGTCACCTGTGCTCACGTATATGTCATGTTTGTGTGCTAAATCAGTAATCTCTCTAACCAATTCTTTTCCCATCAAACTATGGCATCCCCCAGAGAACTTCAAACCGTCAACAAAAGGACCAAGAGAATCCAATATTTCCTGAAATGAAAAACAAAAAGTTAGGCCTCAAAATGTGCTGTCAGAAATGGTTAGGATGGAGAAAAGAAGCAAAACACATCACCACTCATTTGATAACCAATAAACGAGCTATGGATCTTCTTTCCGAGAACGGTTACTGATTTTTCCTAAGTTCCTTATCCACTACATTTAAATTTCATTAAACGTTCCCCGTATTTTCTCTTTTTTCAGTTGGGTATCAAATTCCGCTTTACAAAAATCCCAATGAGTAAAACACGCTTTTATCACACAGTGAAAACATAGATGCTCCGGATAATAAAATAGTATTCTACCAATCAGCATGAATCGGCTAATTCAGACATCCAGCTCAACAATCAGCATCGATTGGCTGATTCAGTTCGAATTGGCTACACCCATGGCGACCACATACTGAAGGTCTGAAATCACTCATACGGTTTCAACCTAAACAGCAGGAATCTAATCTCGTGACGAATTAATCATCAAACGGGGCTTCAATTTGAAACAGGCAAGCATTTCCGCCACGATTCGTGCATGTCGCAAATTCGCGTTCGGGGGGCAGGCCAAAGCTGAATCGCGCTCAAAATCAAACCAAAATACGTCCAAACCAGCTCGGCGCAACCCAATACCAAACGGATTGGAGAAGAGCACAGGACCAGGACGCCGCGAAATAGGGGACGGGTGTGAATCGGCAGCGAACCTGGAGGGCCTGGTTGGCGGGGCGGAAGGAGTAGAAGGGGCTCCGCATCTCCGTCACTCCGTACCGGCGCGGCTTCTCCGGCCGGTCGTCCTCCTCGTTGCCGTAGCCGTACCCGCGCAGCGACAGCGCCACCACCTCCTCTCGCCAACCCCTCATCGTCGCCGTCGTCCCCTCCTCCTCCTCCTCCTCCTCTCTCTCTCTCTCTCTCTCGCTCGCTGTGATGGTCTGATCGTCGTTCGAGAAAAAGCATGGGGAGGAAGGCGGTGGAAGCTCGCGGCTGCTTCTGGAAGCGAGCACTGGCTGGCCGCTGGGCCATGGCAATGACGTGTGTCCCTGGATGGGGACCACACCGATGACAAATGTCCGCATCTCGACTCTGTTTATCCAATCTGAACTGGGCTTTAGTGGGCCAGAACCATTCACAGGCCTGGTTCGATGGGCTAAATTGTGCTGCTCCCCTCCAGCGTGCGAGAAAAGGGCCAGCAGCCCGGCAAAGTTGTGCATGCTGTTGACGTGGCATCAAATGTTGGCCCACTGTATAGCGTTGCTCCTATTGCAATGTCCAATGATGGATCATTGAAAGTCTACTTCCTGCTTATACAAATCGATAGCAGTTATGTTGTCATTGCAATATCTTGGGTTAGGCACATGGAAAAATTTAAAATTGGTGCTCATCAGAATCACCAATTAAGTCAAATTCCCTTATGAGAAATAAATAGTGAAACTATTAGTCGCATTATTAACCATATACTAGGGGTCTCTCGGCCTCGCCCTGGAATGGAAAGTCACGTAAGACTAGCGGTGGAGGAAAATTTGGGATATAGGGGGCTCACTCCTCCCTCCAACTCTACTCTTTTTTTCTCTTTTCTTCTTTCCCTCTCTCCTCCTCCTCCTTCCCCTTTGCCTCCAATAAAGTTTTCTTTGGATAGTTGGGGGGGGGGGGGAGGCGGGGGTGTTAAATCCACCCCTGCATAAGAGGAAACCCATAAGAAATCCTGATGAGATAGAAGTGGAATCACCTTGCTTTAGTTAATGGGTGAAAGCTAGGCTCCAACACTCCAAACCTTAAGCAAACTCCATTTTTGCATTATGACCACGAACTGATAAAGGAGCCTAAATTTGAGTACTTGAGCAACTATCAGGCTAGAACAAAAGCACCAAGCATTGGCTTTTTTGTATTTCTAGCGTTGTACCAGGTCGAATTATGTTTCCATTTTTGTGTCCTTTATAAGCCAAAACTAGATTACAAAACAAGAGCGTGCTAAATTTTAGTTTTAGGTGATGACTCATAACTCATAAGTCATAATACTCTGATTGTTTGCTCGTTGCATTAGATTCCTCTTATATGGGATATGATAGATATCGAAACTGGCATGTAGGAACAAGCTTTAGTTACGGCATGCATCAGAGGAGGTACACATTCTGCTATGATAGACAGTATAAATATACAAAATACGAACCAACCTGCTTCAGTAACGGAGTTATGAATTAGACAACATAGGAACCGACTTCCTTATGATAATTATAGAAATAGACAAAAATGGAAACCAACTCCAATTCCGACAAATATTGAAAATAGATAACATATAAACTGGCTTTCCGTTACGATATGCATCGGCAACAGACAACAGAAACCAACTTACAATACAACAAACATTGAAAATAGATAGCATAGAACCAACTTCCATTACGACGTATATCGACAACACAACAAATAATGGAAACCGACTTTCGGACACAATTTTTTATGTTTTGTGCCGGTATCGAACTTAAAGCACCCTTAGTTCTCACTGTAGTTTTCACCCTAAATTTGCCCAAGAAGTGTGTACCTACAACACTAGCCTGATGTAGGGAATCCTGATTCCTGAGAGGTCTCCCATGGCTTTGCTAGCATGCCAATGAAGCATGAGCCCTGGCCTGGAGAACAACAGCGGAAGCATCACGTCACTCACCCCTTCGACGGTATCCTAGGGATACGCTTCGGTCGACATCGCAGGATATCATCTTGAGAATGCACATTTCTGCATTCCACACTGCAGTCTACTCCATATCTTTTTTTTAGAAAAATAAAATCTATAGCAACCGTTACTGGACTGACCAGTGTGATTTTTTTTTAAAATTTCTGCTCAAAGACTAGCCACTGTGCATTGTACCGAGCGCCAAAGATTCCCGGCCGCCGCAGCCCGTTTGGTGGCGATCTGTTCGGCCGCTTCTGCCTCCCGGTCCCTGCGGCGGCGGCGGGTGCTCCATGCTCGGCAGCGAGGAAAATCTCCGTCGGCCGCGACGCCCCCTCCTCACTCCATTACTCCATTCAGTTACCATTGCCTCTGGCTGCATCTGCATGTGCCGGTGCGAGGACCTCCTCCTCTGCTTGGACCCATGGTTTGCTTCCTCAGGTTCTTCGATCTCCTCTCTTGATCTTTGCTGGTGAATCTTTGGCAGACGCACAACCATTAATTGTTGCGAGACCCTGAGATTTGATTTGCATTGAATGCATGCTATGTTTTGGCCAATAAATAGCGGCGCCTCTCGGCAGCAATCCGGCCATCCAGCGAGGCGCTCCCGAATCTGGGGATCCGCCGAGAAGGAGTGGAAGCGGAGGAGGAGGAGGAGGTCGGAGAGGAAGATGGCCATGCTGTGGTGGAAGTCGCTCAAGAAGACCCTGAGCTGCAAGTCGCGGGAGTCCTGCGACGTGATCAAGCGGGAGGACTCGCGCGGCGGCAGCGCCAGGGGGATCAAGAGGTCGTTCCTGCCGCCGCCGCCGCCGAGGTCGGGTTGCTCGCGCTCCATCTCCAACCTGCGGGACGTGATCCACAGCCAGTACGGCGGCAGCCGGCGCCGGGCGCCGGCGGCCGTGCCCAGCCGCTGCGACAGCCCGAGGTCGATCGAGAGTAGCGACGTCCTCAACGCGTTGACGCAAGACGTGCTGCTCGCCGCCGGGGCTCCTGCCGGCTCCGGCCGCGACCTCCGGGCCGGCGCCGGGGAAGCCCCGGGGCTCGCCGCCTGGGCCATCGGCGGCGCGGCGCCGCTCAGCCCGCTCCTGATGCGGTGCAGCACCAGCCGTCTCTCCCGGAGGAGTTCCCCGCGCGAGGTGTCGCCGCTCCGGCTCCGCCGCGAAGCAGGCGCCGGCAACGGCGACCTGGGGTCGCCCGTTCCCGCCTGGGCCTCCTGTGGTGTCGGCGTCCAGTGCGATCGCTGCGGCGGCCTCTTCTCCAGCAACGACGCTCTGGAATCGCATCACCTCGTCTACCACGCCGGTAAGCGCCACCGCGTCCTCCGTATTTTCTCCGGGATGATCCACGCATCAGGATTCAGGAATCGAAACGAAGCCGTGCTACATTTCATGCCTCCGGCGGTTGTTCTTGCAGTCACCGAGCTGGTGGACGGCGACACGGCGAGCAAGGTGGTGGAGCTCATATATAAGGTCGGGTGGCCGAATCCCCAGGTCGCGATGGATCGCGTCGAGAGGGTCGTCAAGGTCCACAACATGGACAGGTCGGTGGACCGGTTCAAGGAGTACATGGAGGAGGTGAAGGCCAGGGCGGCTCAGCAGCCCAACAAGCACCCCCGCTGCATCGCCGACGGCAACGAGCTGCTCCAGTTCCACGGCACCACCGTCTCCTGCCCCCTCGGCGCCGGCGGCTCGCACAGCGTCTGCGCGTCGGGCGCGTGCAACGTCTGCCGCATCATCCGGCACGGCTTCTCGGCTACGAGGGAGAACAGGGCGGACGGCGTCGGCGTCGGCGTGTTCACCACGTCCACGAGCAAGCGCGCCCTGGAGTGCCTACAAGAAACCAACGCCGCCGCCGGCGGCGAGGCTGGAGCCGGCGGCGTGACGCACGCGCTGATCGTGTGCCGGGCGGTCGCGGGGAGGATCCGCCGCCCGCTGGAGAACCCTCAGGACGCCGCCGGGCAGCCGGGGTTCGACTCGGTAGCCGGCCAGGTCGGCGCCGACTCGAGCATCGAGGGGCTCTACCTGCTCAACCCGAGCGCTCTCCTCCCGTGCTTCGTGGTCATATGTAAAGCTTAGATCTTGCGGCTGGGTATAGCCATCATATCATAGAGAAGCAAAGCATAAGATTTAGCTTCATCCTATATTTTAATTTGATCATCAATTAAAGTTATATTTTAGTTCATTGTTAGTTCATCGATCGATCTGGTGTACATTCTGTTTTGTACCTTCCAGCAGTGACCAGTGAGTAGCACACCAGTTTCAAAGATTGGAGGGCACTAGACAGTTTTCTTGTCACCCACCCTTTCTTTGTCAGTTTGAAATGCGGCAATTTTTCCATGACTAACTCGGGAGATCGTTTTCCGCGAAATTTTTCAAATTTGGCGCGTTCCAAATTTGGATATGGCGAGCATGCATGTGCAAAACCAAGAGACATGTTTTCTTTGTTTCGTAGCTACTCTCTAACGGATCTAAAACGCGGAAAGTTCCATAAATCGAATCGAAAAGTACAGAAGAACGCTAACATTAAATGATCAGTTTCCCGCGAATTCCATACTATTCCAACGCACCCACACACGCAAAATGCACGTTCTCTCTATTTTTTTAGCTATTTCTCTAACGTATCTAAAACGTGGAAAGTTCAATAAATGGAAAAGGCACAAAAGAACCCTAACATCAAATGAACGGTTCCCCACAAAATTCATACGCTTCGGACACACACAAACATAAAGGCATGTTCTCTTTATTTTTGTAGCTATTTCTCTCACAGTTAAAAAGGGGGGAAGTTCCCAATAAATTGAGAAGTATGATAAAGCCCAACACTAAATGAATGAATGAATGGTCCTCACAAATTTCATGCGCTTCAGAGAGCCTCAACATGTTAAATTTGCCTTTCAAAAAAACATGTTAAATTTGACCATAACAAGCCCACACACTCAAAATAGGGCCGTTAGGCCCAGCTAGTATCCCATTCCTCGGTCAGCCCAACCATCCTTTTTTTTCTGACGGGAACGACGGCGAGCCCGGAAGCTAGATGCGAACACCACACTATCTGCCCAACCATCCTCGAGTTAGGGTTCAGAATTTATGGTTTAGGGTTTAGTGTCCAACCTTCCTATCTGCTGAAACCAACCAGACTGCAGTCTGCAGGTCGTCAGGGTGCTCCGGGAGACAACGAATCCATGGCTAGGACATAACGCGACACTGTTCTTCACCATGTCTAGTTAGCAGCCTCTTGGACGAAACCCCCGACAAGCCCGAGGCGTCGAGATCTCTGCTCAACCTGCGTCATCACGATTCACGAGTGACCAAAGATCAGACCACGCATCAGCAGCTGAACAAAGCACGAGCAGCACACGGTCGCCACCAAAACCACATATGCTCTTGAAATTAGCAAACTCATAAGTAAGAATAATAATGGTTTTCGGCTTGGTTCAACTGACTGGGTTGGGACGAGTTTGATCCAGTTGGATCCACATTTGATTTGAAGCTTAGTGAATTGTATCTAACCTGTATGGAAATATTCCTCTCAGATGCAGATCGGATTGGTCCGCCCAAATCGAGCGGACCATCCCAACCCATTTGGACGCCGTCACGGTTCCGTCTCGCTCGGGCAGGGGCGGTCGGCACCGGTGCGGGACGGGCGAAGCCGAGGTTCGGTGGGGGCAGGCGGAGCAAGCCAGCGTGGGGCGGGCGGAGCAAGCCGATGCGGTGGCGGGCGGTGGAGGCCGACGCCGGTCAGGCGGAGTCGGAGCTGCGCGGCCAGTGGCTGGCGCGGCGTGGTATGGACGCGGCGGCCGACGTCAAGGCGGGGCCGCGCACGGCCCAGGGGACGGCGGATGGCATGACTCGCGCGGCGCGGGGACAACATGCGGGGAGTAGCAGAGCCGACTGGGGCAGAGGAACCAAGGAAGAAGATAAGGCACGGGGAAAAAAAGGAGTTAGAGAGTGACGTATGGATCCCACGAGTAACTATTTCTAACGATGTTAGAATAGCATCCATTCCATCCCTTTCAATCACTCCAACTAAACAAAAAATTGGAATGGACCCGTTCCACTACCCCAGACACGAAATGGGAGGTTCATCCCGATCCAGAAAATTAGGATGAATCCAACCCACCCACTTGATCCATAAACCAAACACATGATAAGATAAGGCATTGAACTTCAATAGTTAGAAATCTGCCGACCGTGACATATCCATAAATATTTTTCTCATGAGGCTTCTGATCCAAAGGATTATAATCATGATTGATCTCATGGTTAGATTCCACCACATCTTCACGGTCTGGTGATCTTGCTGGTTGCAGCGTGTATACAGAGACCAGATATCCCTGAAGCCAGTCACAAATATTCTTAGGACACTCAAAGAACTACCATTGCAAAGGTTATAATGTCGGGAGCCGCACTTGTACATGCAATGACCATGGCCATGCAAGTCGTGGCCATCCTGCTAACCAATGTGATGGCGGCAAGTGCCAGGCCTCCACGGATACAGGACCTCTACGAGAAGACCTGGTGGTTTAACGTGTTCAAGGAGAACGCGTGTCTCATCCACCAATTCAATCAACCGACATATCCTACAAATAGAGCCTCAATCGCTTCGGCGATATGGTTGATGATGAGACTCGCTGCGCCTATATAGCTCTATGGTTACACTGCTTCACCTCATTTTGGATGGCGGGAAGCATCAAAGCGTGTGACACATGATATCAGTGGCGCAGCGTGAAAAAAATATAGAGGGAGCAAGGGGGGGGTGTTGAATTTGCTTCTGGATGGCAGCTTGTACCCTAAATTAGCTAGACACTTGATTTGGATGGACTGCAACATATGAGGTCTTCAATAAATTTTGGTGGGCAAAGGGGCCGGAGCCCAGTATAGCCTATACTGAGCTCCGCCACTTCATGACACCATCAACATGTATGACCTCCTAGCAATAGTGGACTACAGTGAGAGGGTATGATAGTGGTATGTTGTACGTGATGGATGCGAAGGACTAGAGCCCGGATTGTGGCTGCTGCTAGGCCTTTGAAGGACCACAACAGTAGCGAGCATCAATGGCTCAATGCCATCAAGATGAAGAACTTGACCTCACTACGAGAGCAGCGGATGGTTGACTATGACGCCGATAACCTCGGCTGCAATGGCGGCTATGCAACCAAGACTTTCCACTACATCAGGAATAATGGCGGCATCCCCTTCTTCTCTCTTTTTCTTCTTCTTCCTTTTCTCTTCATTCTCCTCTTCATCCATGGTCAGAATATATTGGGGGGCTTCATGGGGTGGGGGGCTAGGGTCCCCTACCCCGTACAAGGGCAGGCAAAGCTCCTGTGTTAAGGTTTCATCACCCGCCGTGGCCATCAATGTGTATGGGACGAGAATGGATTCATCCACATGGAGTGCGATGTGATCGCTAGGAAGAGGCTCCGAGGCATTCTCATGCATGCGTTCTATCTAGGGGTGGTAACGGATCATAGCCCTAGTGGTCTCTCATAGTCCAACTTGATCCTTATATATTTTTAGCTCAAAATTATATATGATTAAAGCCCAGTCTAAAAGGGTCCGGCACTTAGATTATTTAGGCTAAATTTTAAGATCCTTTACCACCTCTAGTCCTACCCCGTGAAGCATGCCTATGAAGAAAGTGTTAGATCAAAAACTGCAGAGATAAATAAGAACTCAATAGATGATCTTAGCCTAGAACATGATCACTACATTTAGCTAATGAAACCAACGAGAAACTGATCTCCATGGATGCTTCTAAAGTTGATGTAGAACCTATTGTAGACGTTGCAGTGCAAATCAAGAGCAATATGCTCTCAATTGGTAATATGTTGGCCTAGACGTGGACACGAGCTTCTGATTTCATGGGGTTCAGTTCAGACACTCGCAAACAAAAAGACATGTTCTCTTCATCCTTAGCTAGTTCATTAACGGCTTGACGTTTCCATAATCCGAAAAGCACGACAAAAACCTTAACATTAAATGAACGGTTTTCCGCGAAATTCATACGCTTCGAACATATTTGACATGTTCTCAATTTGGATGCCTTTATACCCAATGCGATCGAGTAGTATCCCATGCCCCAGCCCAACCATCCATCCTGGCCTTGCCTCCCATTCAGGTCTCGTTGCAGCTCCCATTCAGGTCTCAGGGTGCTCCAGGAATCCATGGTCGAGGCACTGCGCGACACTGTCTGCCACGATGTCCGCCACACCACGCTCGAACCTGAAACCAAGGTCCAGCAGCCTCTTGGACGACATCGCCGCCGCCGACGAGGCGTCGAAATCTCTGCTCAACCTGCACCATCACGAGTCGCCAAAGATCACACCACCCGTCAGCAACTCAGCACGCAGCAGCTGATCGATCGGAAACCTGAAAGAAATCTAGCGACGATCGAGGCGGAGACGTGCCTCTCCGGTGGTTTGAAGGGAGGGTAGCGCGCGGCCAGGAGCCGCTCGACGTCGGCCATCGGGTGGCCGCCGGCGGCGCACAGGTACCGCCCCTCGGCGCGCGGCGACTCCATGAGGAAGACGTGCGCGTCGCAGGCGTCCTGGACGTGCGCCAGCGGGACGCACCCGAACCTCGCGTGCACGGAGGCCAGCAGCGAGTAGAGCTTGGGATCACCTGCAACAACAACAACACAGTGTCAGACAGAAATGTTCAGAAAGAAAAGGTCTGGTAAATTAGAAGGCCTGTTGGTGTAGATAAACTTGTCAACGATTTGTTCGATTACCTGTTATGGGTGACAGCAGAAGCTGGATGCTCGTTGGAACACTTGGCGTCAGGAACGGGCCTGCAACCGTCGGCAGGATGACTGACACGAGATGGAGGCCGTTCTCCCGTGCAAACCTGAACGCCGCCTCCTCTGTCAGTCGCTTGGACAGGATGTAGATCTGCAAGAAACGGGATAGGTCAGAAGCTAGACTTCAGAAAACAATGGTAACAAACATGTGTGCTGAAACTGAAAGCTGCAGGAACTGAAGTCTACAACGAACTCACCCAGCCGACGGGCTTGGTGCGCCAGACGTCGGCGAGGTCCCTAAGGCAGGACTCGTCGACGACCGCCTCCCGCCGGCCCTCCGCGCCCGCCGCCGTCAGCGTGCTGACGGAGGACGTGAAGACGACCCGGCGCACGGTCCCCGCGCGGACGCAGGACCGCAGCACGTTGATGGTGCCCCTCGTCGCCGGCTCCAGCACACTTGACCTCACGCGCTCCTCTTCGACATCAGTCAGGGATAGCAGAGGTGTGACCGTGTCAGTGCCAGGGTGCTAGTTAAAGTCCAAAAAAAGCGCGTTCTAACGAACAGTAACTTCATACGTGGTAAAAAAAATTATGAAGGTAAAATTTCTGTTTCAACTTTTAACCGTGTTAAGAAAAAGTGCGTGCTCACTCATCAAAACCACATGCAGTTTTTCCAAGGGAGTGGCAAAGGCAAGTTTACTAAAGGAACACTATGAGCAGAACGGAGGGAGTCATCAGCTATAGTACATGACTGCTCACCAACGTTGTCCTGGCCTGGTGATACGTGGAACTCCATGGAGGCCGCGACATGGAAGAGCGCCACGCATCCCGTGGCGGCGGCGTCGAAGCTCCCGACCTCGCCCATGTCCGCCCGGAACACCCGGAGCCGGTCGCCCCCTTCCACGGCGGCGAGCACCCGCCACGCCTTGCCTGATGACACGAGCACCGGCCGCCGGCACCTCGCCATGGTCAGCTACTCCGCTCAACACCAGGTAGTAGATAGAGATAGCAAACAACTCCACGCATGCTCGCGTCGCGTACCTGTGTCCCTGGCGGTGGCGTGGACGCGGTAGCCTCGCCGCAGCAGCGTGCGGACGAGCCAGGAGCCGACGTAGCCGGTGGACCCCGTCACGCACACAGCCGGAGGAGGATCGCTGCCGGCGGCGGCCTGCTCCTCCTCCTCCTCCGGCCAGCCGCCGACGCTGCCCATCGGCCCCTCTCGAACCCTCTCGGCTGCTGGCTAGTAGCCGTGCTGAGCGGCGAACGATAGATGACGGCACTGATCGATGCCTCTCGAAGGAAATGGAAGCGTGTGCTGTCGAAAGCTATAGACAACACAGCAAGCCTTCGTGTCTACGCTAGGCTTGTGCCATATACGTGCAAAGTTTACGTGTGTGTGCGGGCACACGGCTCGTCGGTGGTTGTTGCCATTCTACTTGTGGTTTCAGGGGATCATGAGCGTGCCCGGGACACGGATTGTTGGCTTCACATGGCGCAAGCAGACAAGATACAGGACACGCACAGCCAGTTCAGTAACATGATCGTCGAGTCCTGACACGACGCCAGCAGCAATGTATCCTGGGTAAGAAAGGACGGCGACAAGACTAAACTGCCACTGACGATTCGATCGATCGACCACTGGCATCATCGCAGAGTTTATCTTCAGATCACACACAGATCGAAGACGTATCCATCAGGCATCATCAGCCTGATCCTCGCTTTTGTGTCGTGGATGAACGTGGCGCCTCGGTTTGGGTGCAAGTCCACGTGCAGGCCGGCGGCCGGACCCGCCCCTCGCGATACTGCCTCCCGCACTCACGAGCATGGCGGCGACCGCACGCCACGCAGCACCAACCAACCGACCGACCAGCCCTCGCCGCCACCGGCAGGCAATAGCTAGCCGCGGGCGGCCGGCGACCCCGGACGTGGCCTCCGCCGAGACCCGCGGCACGGTGCGTACGCCACGGCACGGTGCGTGCCACGCGCCCGTGCCCGGTACGGCCGCCGGCCGGGCTGAGGGTCCGTTTGGTTGGGCATTTCACGTCAGATTCGCGTCTAGAACGCAAAAATTCGAACCAAAGGGATTGCACCGGCGCAGCTATTCTCGTAACGCGGGTGCGTTGCCCAGTTCACACGCGGAATCGGCCCCGACCCCGATTTCACCGCGTTTTGGTGAAATTTACCCGCCATGCCACCGCTTACACGTACCGGTTCGCGTTTCTTTCTTTCCGAGCTCGTTCCCGAGCTGCGCTAGGGTTCCCCGCCGCCCCGCCCCGACCCCCTCTCCGCCGCCCCGCCCTGCTCCCCGCTCTCCCCACCCCGCCCCGCCGCCCCGCCCCCTCCCCGCTCGCGCAGCCCCGCCCCGACCCCCCTGCCCCGCTCGCGCCGCCCCGCCCCCTCCCCGTTCGCGCCGCCCCGACCTCCCTGCCCCGCTCGCGCCGCCCCGCCCCCTCCCCGCTCGCGCCGCCCCGCCCGGACCCCCTTGCCCCGCCGCCCCGACACCCCTGCCCCGCTCGCGCCCCCCCCCCCCCCGCGCGATGCCGCCCCACAATCGGTCCGATCGGGAAGAGAGTCTTCGCAAGGTAATCGATCCGATCCCCTTCCTCCAACTTGTAGCTTCTTCCCCTTCCTCCGTTGCAATTCCGACCCCCTGATTTGTGCGCGCATGTGTTTGCTAGCAGAGCAGGAAGCCTGTGGAAGGGTCGCTCTTCGTCGTCAAGAGGTTTGCACTGCTGGACGCTGCTGATTTTACCACTGCATTACTTTGATCGCTATACTTTACGACTTTATGCTGTGCTTAAGGCCTCGGTGTCAGTTTGAGGTGTTGGGTGGATTTTTCTTGGATGCTTGAGAACAATGGTTGGAATGTATGCCTGGCAGTAACAAATAAAAAAGGGAATTAGTCTCAGTTTCATGATGCTTATTGTGCGAGTGTTAACAATATCATAAGTTAAAAAGGCTAACAATGACAAATACGAAATCATGGCCTTCGAGGTTTGCCCATACACAGCCAAACTTATCACCATCTCATATGAGTCATGATAGGTGTGACCTGCTATCTTCATGGTTGCAGCTGCCAGCAAGCAAAATCTACTGTGCCTATTGTTTGGGCAGCTGGAGCCGTAGCCACAATGAGCACAAATGAACACATAGATTTTACATCATCAAGGCACAATAAACTTTGCCAACATTGTACCTGATACAAGTGGCCTGTGGACCTACAATAAATGATTAGAGATGAAAAAGGAAACAACAAAAAATGTGATCAAGATTATAATGAAGTAGCCTGCAAAAGTATTGTGCTTATCTTTGTATATTTAGCAGTATCTCTAAAAGGATTAAGTTGATATTCCGTATCTAAAAATTGGATGTTACGAAGTAAGAAGGAAAAAAACCCATTCTGTCTATGGGCAATTACACATGACATCAAGAAACAAGCCACAAAGATCGAAATCAAATTTAGAAATGTTGAAAGCGTCTTAATCTACTAACCTTTGATTGTGCAATCAAATTGCTCTAAGTAACAAGGAGTATTTATGTGTAATCCAGCAACGCCCTGCGCAGGAAATAGAAGTATGATTTAATTGATGTGGCTTTTGCAGTAACCGCTCTTTGTCGCATGCTGATATCATGATAACTAAGAAATGATGATTTTGAGAAATGTGATGAAAATGAAGACTACATGCCTGTGGATGAGGATGAGGATGCTAATGAAGGGCAACAAGTAGTTCAAGTTCAAGATGATGATGTTGTTCTTGAGGAGGAGAATGAGATTTCTATGAATACCATTCGTGACAACATAGCGAATGCTTTGGTTACATAATCATTGATTGTACTCCACTTTATATCTTTCATATGAAACTACGTGAACTAATTATATTGTAAACTATCTATATTTTATATTAACTATATATTACCATTCTGTAATTGAACTAATTATATGGGTACATTTATTTTATTAACTATTTTTTATATATTATTAAATATACCTTATTTTAATTAATAAGAATATATATTAATACTTCACTGCTAATGAATACATATAAACATTAAAACTAAACTCAGGGACATAACAGGGGTATAACAGACAATTGTACCAAAAATCCACAGCTGGCAGCAGTTTCAGCCAAACGGTTTTCAACTTTTCCACAGCCGACAGTTCACAGCTGATTTTCCACAGCTGACAGCAGAAATCAGATTCTTAGGAATCCACGGATCAACCAAACGGACCGTGAGGCTAGCTAGCTGATGCGCGGGCGGGTCCCGGCGGCGCGAGGCGATGAGATCACGAGGCGTTCGCGCTAGACCGGGCGGCGCAGCCGCGCAGGTGTACGCTGGCGACCGCTTTGGATTCCAGGGTCGCCGGCCGGCCGGCGTGTCGTCTCCGGGAGAAAACGACGTTGCTGTTTGGTTTCTGGGCACGTGCACTCGTTTTCACTGCAGCCGGCGGTTTGGCCGGGGAAGCACTTCCCGGAGTCCGGGGCGCTAGGCGGCACGAGTCAGAAATTGTGTCACTGGGCCCAGATTATTAGGCCTGCAAACGGGCACAAGCTTGTGGGCTCGGCAGGGCTGGCCAATCGATGCGGCGGCGGCCAGACTGGATTGGGCTCCGGGGCGCGGTGCGGTGGTCTGCGGTTGGGTCACTGACGTGTGGGCCTAGCCCCACTCGTCTACCATGCTGGCTCGGTCAAGTGCAGCAACGGAAGCTGGTTGGATCCGCCGCACCATTCACCAACCTCACCGGCAGGTAGGAACAGGGAGCGCGGCGCCCGGCGAGGCCGACGCGGACGCGAGGCCCTCGTCGTCGTTGTCTCCGACCCTGCATAGCGAGCCGCCCAGCACGTCGCTGCACAGTGCCGCCCGGCTCGCCGTCGACGCCGAGCCATGCCGGGTGACGCACGCCTACCGGTTTAGAGCAGTAGCTCTTTCTGGTATCCGATCGACGAGGACGAGCTCCTCCAGTCTCCAGAGAAGTACTACTCCCATATGCATCGTCAGAAAAAAAAAAGGGACGACAGGTTTCATCGCTCCAGCTACGCTACCAGCCAGATGAGCACATCAGGTTTGCCAAAATTGGTCATACGACTCATATAATTGTATAATTTATACAGGGAAAAAATAACCTGGAGCTAAGGATGTGAGCAACAACATACACAGAAGAATAAACAGACTCATTTCGGCATGCAAGAAGGAAGCAGCCAGGGTTCAGAGCGTGTGCAGGCTTTCCATCCTAATAATAACATTGTTACTCGGAATCTCCTTCCTTGAACACCTTCACCCACTTCTCAACACTGTCGATGACTTCCCCGGTCTTGATCAGGTACCGGACCTTGGTCCCGTCCTCGAGGAACTTGTGGCCGACCCTGCTTGCCACACTCTTCTCCTTCGAGTAGAGCATCACATTCGAGCTATGAATGGGGCCTTCAATCTGGTCAGAAGAAATTCAAGATTAATCAGGAGATAGCAATCAGGCACCTAAAGAATTATGCAAGATATATGAAGAGGCCCGAAAGAAGCTCAATAGAAATATTTGCTGACCATGACGATTTCACCCGGCTCATCTCCCGTGCCTTTCTTGTGCTTCGACTTCAAGTTCAGGTCCTTCACGATCACAGTGCTGTTGTGCTTGAAGAGTCGTGTAACTTCTCCAACCTTACCTTTCTCACGGCCTGCGATGACTTGTACGGTGTCCCCAATCCTAACATGCATCTTGTGAAGCACGGGAAGGCTGTTTGGTTTGCACTTCTTTCGCTCCCATCTCTTAAGCTGCAGTGGAAAGGGAAATCTGATGACATTTAACGTCAGACAAAAAAGCACCAGATGTTCAGAAACTTGGACTAATCCTTTTTTTACTCACTCTCATTTCAATTGGGCATGTCTTGACCATAAATCTTATCTGCGTATTAAGCACATACAGAGTGTCAGAGCTCCACATGAAAATAACACAATATATTTCATTTCAAATAAAAGAGATACTAATCAGATGCTTTTTGAGATATGCCATGAATCAAACACAATGGCTGTGGTGTTCATCAATGTCTGATCAAGACACTACATGACTATGGGCTGCTCTTTTATGTATGTTTCTTTGAGCAGAAATAAGTATAAGCTATCACTTAAATACACTAGTTCTGTCACTTTTTCAACAGAGATTACTTAACCTATATTATCTTTTTTTCCCTTCCTTTTGCTGGTTAAGAGAATAAGGCCTAACCTCCTCCATTTCTTATCAGTTGGGAATTACACTTCAAGCAAGTGGGCAACTGAAGGTTATGTACAACATTTGAAGAGGTAAGACATACTAAAGATAACATAGAAAAGAATGCATGTCTCAAATGCAATCAATACTATGCCCACAATAAACTTTTGAAAAGAATAAATGGATCAAATACAGCCAACGATATGCTCATAATAAACCTTTTTAGCACTTAAATTTGTTCTTGGTCAGTAATATGTGATGTGTGCCAGCATATGGGAAAGAAAACCAATCCATGCCAAATTACATACAAGAAAAATACAAGGAGTAAGCATGAAAAGACTGCCCTCGATCCTGACCATATTTTGGCACAGCAAAAAACAAAAAGGCATACGCATATAAACTAAAACGTGGCCCATCAGAGACAGCATAATTTCCTCACTTTTGTTTTGAATGGATAGTCTCCTCAGTTAGCATACTAAATCCAGAGTGCTGGAACAACACTTAACCCCATTCGACACACACAACATACTCTATACTAGCAGTAACGAACCCACATGCAGTAGTAAATACAAAAAAGGAATCCATACAATACCTGAGTACCAGTAACAAAGGAAATTTTCTACTTAACCAGTTCGGTCTCAATCGGCTAATCTGTTTAGCTTGGGCTACTCGGACCCTACCATTTAAGCTTACATTCAACAAGTAAACCAAAAAAAACCTTGGAAGCAAAAGGAAATTCAACGCAGTGATCTAAAATTTTAGTCAGACTAATAGTATTAGTTTGTCAACCTTGAAATGCGCACTGAACAAAGCAAAATGCTGCTAATTTTCCGTCTCAATGCAATAGACGAGCTCTAAATCTCTAATTCACAATGTAAGCCGGAATGTCCCAAGAACAAGAACAACAGTATCCGACTGTGCTCGCCAACGATACTCGGCTACTCCAGACTTAATCTACCTGAAACAGCTAGTAATTTGCCGAAACATTGGAGCAGCAAAGAGGAACGGAGTTGGGAGGCAGCAGCAACGAACCCCAGGCTGCGGCGCGGAGTAGGTAGCGAGCCGGTTGCCCCAGAAGCTGCTTGTGCTCGCCGCGCCGGGCGCGGAGACGGAGAGGGACGCCATGGCGCCCTGCAGCGCCGCCATCCCAGCCATCCTCGCCGTCCCTCCCTCTCACTCGACTCGCTCACCCCAAACCGCAGAGGATAACGAACGCCTTCTTCGAGTTCCCGAACAGGATAACACGCCCTTCTATCTTCCGACGCTGGTGGGTTGCTTTATACATGGGCCTCGACACTAAACGGGCCAGGCCTCAGGTAAGGCGTAGATGGGCCTAGAAGAAGCCTGGTTATCCATCAGCCAGGCCCATGGACTGCTCGTCATCTTCTTCCCTGCGACTTTGAGGTGAGTCTGTTGTGACCTCGGCTACGCTACGCACGCCGGCACGCCGCGCGCGTCGAAGTCAGCATCACTGCATCAGGACGGGGGCGGCGGCGGCGGTCTCTCTCTCTCCCCCCGTCTCCTCGCACGCCACCCGATCCCACGCAAGATGCTTAGCTGGGAGAGGCGTGTCCTGCCCGCCTCCAGATCCCCCACGCGAGCGCCGAGGCGCGCAAGCCACGCGACGGTTGCCAAGGCAAGCGACCCCCCTACTCCACTCCACCTGGATCTTGTGAAACTGCTGAGTTGCCGATGCCAATGCTGCGCCTAAGCATGAGGCAAATGGGAAGGTTGCAATTCCCGCATCGTTTTCCACTTTTCTGTTGTGTAAAAAAAGGGTCGCGTTGCAGTGATAGCTTTGGGCGGTGGAGGGAGGGTGTTGTTGGTGGATGGCGGTGACATCAAAGGTTTGCACTTTTACAGCTTCAGGACCCATTCTACACCGAGGCAAAGGTGAGACGTCAATCGAATTTCTTCTTTTTGAGATGATGTCAATCGGATTTCTCTAGTGCGAATAATGGTTGCAAGTTGGAAGCTTTTGTCAAATGTTCAGAGACATTGGGCATATTTTGCAAACTAGCCTACGTTTGACCCCTCAAAGTCAATACGTGTTTCTGTGACTCCTCATTTCTCGTACCTATGTGCTTTTTTCTAAATACTTGAATCATTGAATATCCATGACAGATCTTCATGGCCAACACGTGCAATATATTCTTGTGCAGTTGGCCCTGTCCAAGCTGCCTTCTGGATCATAATCACCAAAGCGCACCTATGTCCTATCGCTTTCATCCAACTACCATTGAAATTTGGAATTATTAAATTGAATCCAGAAATGATCCTGCCGTGCAAGCAATCCAATAACGTTCCCCATGGGATAAGCATGTGACTGTGCAAATCTCAGCACAAATTGTCGCTTATCCTGGTTAAGAATCTTGTATTTCTTTTTTCTTTCTCCTTTTGTATTCACCACACACGTTGACGTCATGTTGCAAATCATGACACAAAGTTTTGTTTTTATGTGGCACTACCAAACAAAATGGATAAGTAAAGGTGTGTTTTTTCAGGATAATTGCGATAGTTTCGTCGTAGACATGTCCATAATATGAATTATAATTGATACTTGGTGCTGTGATAATTTTGTAAGAAAATGCACTATCTAATAATAAGGCCTTCACTTCATGTGGCTAAATGATAAGGGTTTAGCCATCCTCTCTAACTGCAACTTTTTAAGGTACTGGGTGCATATATTATCCATGACCATGAATGCTGGAGTGATGTGCAATCCCCAATCTGTATGAAATTTTTGCACCCAAGCAAAGCTCTGCTTTCTTGCGATACTTCAGATGTGGACCTTTTTTGACAGGTTTTCGGAGCTGGACATTTCATTCCTTCCCTTGCTGATTAAATGTCCACTGTGATAGAGATTTTGCACCCTGTGGCCTCCACAAGAGTCACTTAGTAGAGGCGCGCGTTGAAACTGAAAGGGCTTCCAAGACATGTGAAGCTCAGCCTTCAGTTGCTTCCCACGCTTCACCAACTGAACAAGGTTTATAAATATCATATGATCCTATCTAGTACCTATCATAGAATAAGAACACTACTAGTTAGTGCAACAAACTGAAGGAAACACCATGGGTGTCCTGACACTGGTTCATATCCTTATCAGCTTCACGGTTTGTGCTGAAGCTCTAAGGAGAGCAGACTTCCCTCCAGGTTTTGTATTTGGCACGGCTTCTTCAGCTTACCAGGTTCACAGCTGCTATCTTTTTGATTTCAACTGATGTGCTCTTAGTTTGATGTCTGACTCTGACCAATACGTTACCAGTATGAAGGCGCTGTCAACGAGGGTCAACGTGGACCTACAATATGGGATACTATCACAAGACGACCTGGTGTGATAATGAGGATTTGTTGCAAAAAGTGCAGTAATGAGATGCTAAATCTGTCCAGAATTGTGACTCCAGAGCATATGTTTTGCAGGACGGGTGATAGATTTCAGCAATGCAGATGTTGCTGTTGATCACTACCATCGTTACAAGGTAAATTGGCAATGATTGAGATATTTCTTTGCTATCTTCTATTTGATTTTGTTTGATTTAATTCATACAATTGTTCAACGAAAGCTTGAAATTTCTTTTCAAGCATGAGTAAATCCCTTCATACATGAACTCTTGGCATTTGTGCGAAAGGTTGGCTACCTTTCATTTGGCCATCTTCTGGCAATTTTAAATTTGTAAAAATTGAAATCATGCATGCATTTTCTTGTATCTTGTTCCTTTCATGTCTGTAATAATCATTATATTTGTTATTTGACATAATTATCCTGGCTTCAGCTTGTTCTAGTAATTGCTTCCTTAGGTTAGTTACCAAACACAAAAAACAAACTTCTAGTCCACTTCTCTGGCATGCTGCTGCAAAAAATAGGATAATGAGAAGAGGTTTCCTGAGTATGAGGTGCCATTTGCATCAACAAGAAGGTTTACAGAGATCAAAATTTTACTATTTTCCTCAAATTAGTTTAACTTCTATGACTAGGTTGTTAACTGAGTAAGAACATCAGTTACACTGAAAAACTCCAGAAATGACAAATCAACACTGACTGGCAGGAAGATGTGGACTTGATGAAGGACATTGGCATGGATGCGTACCGGTTCTCTATCTCATGGTCCCGTATCTTTCCAAGTATGTAATAAGTAATTTCTTTGTAAAATATTTTATTTCTTTTTCCACTAAGAACTAAATAGTTTATGATTTTTCTTGCTAGATGGAACTGGTGAACCTAATGTAGAAGGATTGAATTACTATAACAGCCTCATAGATGCTCTGCTAGACAAAGGTATTTCTTCTAAATTTCAGTACCTCAAACGTGAATTGTTGCCAACTTTTTAGTTTGTGATTGTCTTTTTTTTCCCTCTACATTTGTGGGCCAGGTATACAACCATATGTAACACTTTTTCACTGGGACCTTCCGCAAGCACTAGAAGACAGATATGGTGGATGGTTACACTCCCAAATCGTGTATGCAATACTATTATATCATCTTCGTTTTAAGGAAACCATTGCTTACACCATCTATATAGCATCAAACTAAATTCAGGAAAAGTGGCTTTGCTGATGTTTGGCAGCTAAATTATGCAGGGATGATTTTGTTCACTATGCCTCTACATGCTTCAAGGAATTTGGAGATAGAGTGAAACACTGGATCACTTTTAATGAGCCCCATAATTTTGCGATTGAAGGATATGATCTTGGCATCCAAGCACCTGGGAGATGTTCCATTCTGGCGCATATGTTCTGTAGGGAGGGCGAATCATCAACTGAACCATATATTGTCGCTCACAACATACTCTTAGCACATACTGGTGCTTTTCATACTTACAAGCAGCGTTTCAAGGTAATTTACTATAAACACATAGCCAAGAGATGTATCTAGTAGTAAAATCCATGAATTGTTTATGTATTTCTTGCAGAATGAACAAGGAGGTCTCATTGGAATCGCACTTGATTCAAAGTGGTATGAACCATTGTCAGATGTCGATGAGGACACAGAGGCAGCAGCACGAGCAATGGACTTTGAGCTTGGATGGTGATACATCTGTCACCATCTTGATATAACCACATCAATTCAATTCCTATAACTGTAGTACATAGCTGTTGTTCATAATATTAATTATGAATTTTTGCAAGTGTCACTACAGGTTCCTGGATCCCTTAATGTTTGGCCACTATCCTCCTTCTATGCAGAAACTTGCAGGCGACAGGCTGCCTCAGTTTTCAACTCAGGCTTCAAAGTTAGTATCGGGTTCGCTAGATTTTGTGGGCATAAACCACTATACCACATTGTATGCTAGGAACGACAGAATGCGGATCAGGAAACTTATAATGAATGATGCTTCAACCGACGCTGCCGTCATACCAACTGGTTAGTCTTGTTTAACAAAGCGATTCAGCACTTTTTTTTTCCTATTTTCATTATTACTGAATTCTCCTTTGCATTCACTATGACAGCATACAGGCATGGAAAGAAAATAGGAGAAACGGTACAATTTCCTCAGCAGTTTATTCAGAATCGTTCAAAGTCTAGTTTTCTTCTTCTGTACTAGTCATCAAATGTTTGATCGACAGCTGTGTTTATCAACTTCCAGGCAGCATCAAGATGGCTGCACATAGTTCCCTGGGGCATGTTCAAGCTGATGAAGCACATCAAAGAAAAGTATGGGAATCCGCCTGTGATCGTTACTGAAAACGGTAGGTGGCTGAAAAGATTCTACTAGCAGCCGATAAGAGTTTCTGCCTCAATAAATCCCCTAACACAACAGGTGTTTATATGGCAGGCATGGATGAATCGAACCTCCCATTCTCGAGACTGGAGAGTGTTCTGCAGGATTATAAACGGATACAGTACCACAACGACTACATGTCAAACCTCCTAGATGCTATAAGGTGAAGTTCCACTTCCATGCGCATACATCCATCCGACTGGAACAGCCAACACTGCCATCACCAATGTTTGTATGATTATAAATTATATATTAAGCACCTGGTATTCTTCTCACTCAACCACTCTTCAATCTGAACCACTCCAGGAAGGAAGGCTGCAACGTCCACGGTTACTTCGTGTGGTCACTGCTCGACAACTGGGAGTGGAACTCTGGGTACACGGTGCGGTTTGGCCTCTACTACGTCGACTACAACAACAACCTGACGAGGATACCCAAGGCGTCCGTCGAGTGGTTCAGCCAGGTCTTGGCCCAGACCCAGAAGACGGCTATAATGTAGTAGACCATTTGGGGGTCAGCCTGCCTGGCAGCGAGATTCTACGATGGCCATTGGTTAGGTGTGGTGGTGTACATTACGCAGGCACCATTTGTACACGCATACATGCTACAGTAGATAGATTGTGATCATTCTCAATGTATATAACTGCCATTTGTGCGACCTTCAACGACACTGTTGAATGTGTCGCTATGCTTGTTCCACATTGATATTGCAGAAACCAATGGGATCGTGAATTGCAGTGCCCAAACAGTGCATCCTCTGTGTTCATGCAGCCAGCATGCTAGTGGTACTGTTTCTCTCTATTGTCTATCCCAGTGCTGAAACTACAGCGAAACTCTCCAAGAACCTTGCAGGCGTTGGACAAGTGAAGGTAAAGCCCAGCATGGTTTTCAGGGCACCAACCAGCTTGGCTTTGCAGCATCCAGGACAGAACTGGTGAATGGTCCCCTCCCCAGAAGTTCCCTGCACCAACTAACATGTACAGCACCCGTCTTTGTGCTCGCAAGTAAAACCCTCCGAGGAGCCGCAAGATCCGCCGTAATTTCACTCCACAACGGCACCGGACACATGCCTCGCCGGACACCTTTTGTCCCAGCTTGGCATTGCGCATCGGCACCCCTCCGCTCTGCTTTCCCAGTGCCAGGTCGTCTGCTCACACTACACTACACGCCGTCCACTCGTGCCAAATGGGTGGCGGACGGACGTGGGCGTCGCCATCGGGGCGCCCGCGTCGCCATGCGCCCATGCCCCCATGCTGGTCTCCGATGTGAAAGGGACGCGGCGGGCGGCGGACGGACGGACGGCCAATCACCCGGCAGGAGAGGAGAGGCAACCGCCAACCGCGCAGGAAGAAGGCATGGAAAATGTGGAGACCGAGCAGACGGGGGAAAAGGGCAGCCGGACCCGGACGACGATGGAAGCTGACGCTCCGTCCCCACGGACCATGCCGCTCGCCAGCAAAAGAGGTGGAAAAACCCAAAAAGGGGGCGCCCAAGCTTCGGAGCTCCAAAGCTATTTTGGGGGCGGAGCCGTACGAGATCCTCGTGCGGAAAGGGCAGCGAGGTGGACACTTGGACTGGACAGAGCGGGCTCAGAGTTTTCATACTCTACCGCCGGGGCGGGCGCCGGTGAGGTTGCTTCGTGTTTCTTTTTCTTTTTTTTGAAAGCTTAGGTTTCTTCGTATGGATTCGGAGTTCTGACTGAAGCTTCGGTGGAAATTTGTGTCTGAAAGTCAGTGGTACTTAGTCTGGTACAGATGCTGCTGCAGCGCTGCCGTCTGATCCGGCGACACGCGACTGGCACGCAGGCGCCAGATAAAGTCGGGCAGGAAACTTCTTATAGATAAGTAGGACGGGCGGGCGCGGTTCACGAGACGTTAAGATAATCCGCCGTTCAGAGCCAGTGGTAGTGACCTTCCCTCCCGTTTCACCTACTCGATCTGATCCAGCTCTTGGTGGAGGCGTTAAGTAATCTAATCACGAACCAGTACCCAGCATTTTGTGATAACAGGAGGTATCAGTCATCTAATCACCTACTCGATCTGATCCATTTTTTGATGGAGGCATCTATCATCTAATCACGTACCAGTACTGAACATTTCTCGGTGGAGGCATCAGTCATTTAATCACGTACCAGCACCGAACATTTCGTGATAACATTTCGCTTGTGACGGAGCTCATCCTCCCATCCGCGACAGTTAGCGTAGGTGGATAGAGAACTTCAAATTTTAGCCTAAATAATTTAAGAGTCGAGCTTTAATTTTATTTAATTTTAAATTAAAAATAAAATGTATAAGGATCAAATTGGATTGTAAAGAGAGGGCAGAGACATGATCACCGCCCCTAGTTACCGGAGTGATCCAATCATCGTGAAGGCAGGACAACGCTCGGATCGGGAGTTCCTCCGACGGACGGCCCGGATCCGCGCAGCCTCCGCCGTACGGTGAGAAAACCGTCGCCGCGGGAGACCACCGACCGGCCGGTCACCGTCCGTGGCCACGCAACGCCGTGACGCGCAGCGCGCGCGCATCCATCCATCACACGGCGACGCGACCCACCCGCGGCAGCCGAAGCGCGCAGGAAGGCGCGCGCGCGCTCCGTCCAGCCCGCAGCCAGCCAGCCAGCCCGCGCCAGCCCCAAGCCAACCTGTCCTGTCCCGGTCGGTCGGTGTCTGCCTTGCCCCTCTCGTCATCCAAGCCAAAGCCAACCCAACCCGCGCGAAGGAACCCAACCAACCAACCGGGGCGAACCGAATCGATCGCTCGCCCGATCCGCAGCGCACACGTGACCCCCCCACCCCCCCTCCCCCAGTCCAGCTGCCTTCCCGCGTGGCCTCGGCACCTTCCCTGAAGCCCAGCCAGCTCCCCTCCCGTCCCCTTCCCCCGCCTATTTATTCCTCCCCCTTCCCCACCCCACTCCACCATCCATCCATCGCTCGCTTCCCTCGCCATCCTCCTCTCCAACCGATCAGCACTCAGCAGCAGCACCCGCGCAGAGACCACCTCCCGCAGCTTCAATCGCACGACCATGGCGTCGCAGCGGAGGCAGATGCAGCAGCAGCAGCAGCAGCAGGCGGGCACGGCGCCGGCGCCGGCGCCCGTGGGGTTCGAGGACTACCTGCCGGTGATGGCGGAGCGGCTGGGCGAGGAGGGCCTGATGCGGGAGCTGGCGAGCGGGTTCCGCCTGCTCATGGACCCGGCCCGCGGGCTCATCACCTTCGACAGCCTCCGCCGCAGCGCGCCGCTGCTGGGCCTGGGCGCCATGTCCGACGACGACCTCCGCGGGATGCTCGCCGAGGGCGACTTCGACGGCGACGGCGCGCTCAGCGAGATGGAGTTCTGCGTGCTCATGCTCCGCCTCAGCCCCGAGCTCATGGACGGGCCCCGCAGGTGGCTCGACGACGCCGTGGCGCAGGCCTCCCAGTTCCTCTTCACCAGCTAGGCTGCTGGAGATTGCTCGAGGCGCATAGGAATTGCTGAGCTTTTCTTCTTCTTCTTCTTCGTTTTCGTTGTTCATAGCTGGATAGGAAGGGACTGCTGGCTGATCGGTCGATGGATTCCATGTCATGTGTACGCATCTGTTCCTTCCCAACTGGAGTCTGAATTGATCAAACATGCTTCTTCCTCTTTTGACCATCACACACGTACTACATTCCAACAGAGTTGCATTGGCTGCTTGGCTCTCTGCATCTCTTTGGAGCTCTCTGCTTCTCGCAAAAGAGGAAATTCTTCCAACCTTCTTGGCGACGCCACTGTGCCAGAAAAAAAGGAAACAAAATTCCTTAACGAATTATAGACTGAGATGCGACCCCCGAAGTCTTCTCATCATCAACAGTTTCGGCTGACCTCATGCCCGGACGCGTAGGATCGTAAGAAAATCAGCCTGTGCGGCTGTGCCGCCGACGCCGAGGTCGGTCAGTCAGGGTCAGCGAGCGAAAGCAGAGCAGCCGCAGCCATGGAGCCCAATTCAACACGGCAGGAGCATGGGACGGGCGCCAAGTTCATTGTTCAACCTAGTAGTGCTTCGTCGCAGTGAGTTTACTCGGTCTGAACGTCCTGGCTACGGAACGAAAAAGCCAGCCCAGATCCGCCCCTTTCGTTTGACAGAAACTCCCCCCGCGTCGGAGGCGCTTTTCGTCTGCCTTTTCTTTCTTTTTTTTCATTTTTTCTTTTTCTTCGGCTGGCGAGCGTGTAAGCTGGAGCGGGAGCTTCCGGAAAGGTGGCCGGAAGCTTCAAAAGCGGCGAGGGGGGCGCGTATGTACGGCACAGGGCCCGGGGAAAGGCAGCCGAAAGCGACGCCTTCTCCAGGCTGCTGAACTGGGGATGCTTCGCCTACGCCTCTCCGATCAGCACGGAAGTCAGCGTCAGGCTCTGAAGTCTGAACAATTCACATCACACCGCGCGATCCACACGCCGGCGACTCCATCCGGACCCTGGGCGTCGCCGTCGCCGTCGGCGCCGGGCCGCTGCCGTGCCTGGTCTGTCGCTTACCCTATCCAACTTGGCTGCTGCCGGGCTAGTGAGCTTCGCGCCCAATTTCCAGTTTGACTCTCTAACCACAGTGCCATTTCCTCTCCTCCGATCCTCGCCGTACGGTTCCTGTGGCCCGGCTGATGCGGTGCCACGTCGCGGGGCAGCGCCGACGGAGACCGGCCGGCCGCCGGCGGGGTCATCAAGTCAGGCAGGGCCGCAGGGAGGAAGGCGCCATGACAGTTGACAGAGACCCGTGCATGAACCAGCGCGATCGGTCTCGCCACTGCTCGCCTCGTCCGATGCACGCGCGATGGCCGATGGGCGCCTCGCCTCGCCTGGCCCGGTAACAAATCGTTGGGGGATTTTTATCGGAAAATCTTCGGGGGTCGGGTCCTCCTCGGATCTGTCACGTCCAACGCATGATTCATAGAGTACTGTAAACATTGTATCCCTCTGCAACTTGCTGGTAAGAACGTTGGGCAAAAAAAAGGGCAGATTCTTGGGTAGATGCCTCTGCTATGCTAGCCGATGTGGCCGGCATGAACTGCAGCCAGGTCACGGCCGAGCTGCTGCAACCTTCCTTCTTCTCTAGCTTCTTTTATGGTTGCCATTTGCAGCACGTTGATGTGCCCCCGCCACGCCTCCGGCGCCCATGCCACGGCCACCAAACGATGGGTGGGCTCCCATTAACTAACCCGATGATTGGCGCACTGCTGAGCTGCCCGCACGAAGAAGAAGCCACCCGAGTCGCAGCCAGCTCGCGAAAACAAGGCGCGCGGGTGCCGGGTGCCGCGTGCCGCGCCGGGGATCCTCGACACGCTGCTCCCCTGCCGGCCGCGGCGGCGGCACGGCACCCCGCCGGCTTCGGCGGGCGGGGCGCAGGGGGCATCCGCGCGCGCCGGGCCGGGCGATTCCCTGTGTGCGCAGTGCGCTGAAGAGGCCAAGGCCTTATTTAGATATCTTTAAAATTCCAGCTTTTCACACTCTCTCTCCATCACATCAATTTTAGGACATATGCATGGAGCAGTAAATATATGTAAAAAATAACTAATTGCACAGTTTAATTGTACATCACGAGACGAATCTTTTAAGTGTAGTTAGTTTATGATTAGATAAAATTTATCAAATACAAACGAAAGCGCTACAGTACGTGTTGCAAAAAATTTGCAATCTAAACAGCCGCAAAGAGAGGGGGTGTCGCACTGACAGCCTGCCACACGGCCTGAGATCTGAATAAACCCGGCCGGTCAATCCGATGCCGTGCACACGTGCAGGCCCGGTCGCCCGGTTGCCCGATCTTTAACAGTTTCCGCTGCAAATTGGCTGGGAGTCAGATCGGAACCGGTGGTGATACGACAGCGACAATGGGCTGAGCTGTCCGCTCCACGCACCCACCGTGCGGGTGGCCGCGGGGGCACAGCTGCTGCGCGCATCCATTATTCTGGGCGCGCCCCGGCTTCTCGGATTCTTCTTCTTCTTCTTCCGACCCTCGACGTGCCGCCCGTCGCCATGTGTGCCGGTGCTGGCTGGCGTGCTGCTGCCGTTTTTTAAAAAAAAATTCGAGCGGCTATGCTGAGAACTGGTGACGTCGCGGTCAAAATGTCTCCTGACCAGTAGCAGCTGACGCTGCGCAACTCGCTCTGCGTGCCGCTCCTACTGGCCGATGCCGCTGCTGTCAGTGTCCCAGTGCCGTGCAGAACTGCAGATGCTTCGTAGCGACGGGGAAAGGCAGCAGAGCAGTGTGCTTTCGCATCGAGACTAGCAAGGTCAGTGCGTGACTGCAGGCTGCATGCCGGGAGAAATGAATCTGAAATCTGTTGCATCATCTTTCCAAAAAAAAAAATCTGGTGGATCTGCGCAGTGTTCAGCGTCGCCGGCCTGTTCTTATCCTCAAGGCCACGGATCGCCTGGTGATCTCCGCTGGTACTGCACACTTGCTCATAGAACAAGCTAACGAATTAACGATCACGGAGCGGTTTCGTTCATTCGAAGCTACTCTCCCAAGATAAGGCCGGCATGACCTGGGCACGCAAAGCTTCAGGAGGCTTGCCCCGTTGCCTGGAAGAAAGAAGATGGAAACAGAGCCTTCCCTCTCGGCGACGGGCCGGCCGGCCGGCCGGGAGACCCCGGGCAGCAGCTTCCCCACATGTTTTCGCCGTTGGCTGCCGGGAGGTGTGGACGGCGTGACGCCGGGGACGCACGGCGCTTTCCTGCAGGCCCGGGTTGAAGATGCCAGTGGCCGGTGGTCGTGGAAGAGTCCGTTGGCTGATCAGTTTCTTTTTTATTTTCGAGCAACGCCGGATTAGTTTCTGACTCGGACGAGACGACCGCACTAGATTCCTTGGAAGGAGGAGGACAAGCTCCAAGGGCTGCAGCAGGCACTGACATCTTGACCCATTTGATAATATGGGCCTTTAATTTTTTTTGTGAGATGGAATAATATGGGCCTTACGATTCCCTTGCCTGCATGCAGATTTATTATGGAAGTGACTACGAATCATGCGGGTAATTTTGTTCTCAGTTATCAATCACTTTTGGACCAATGAGATAATGACAAATCAATTCTAAAAGAAAAAGGAAAAACTAAGTGATGGAGCCAATTTTTTCAACCAAATGTGAAACATACATGAACGAAGTAAAAATTGAGTGAAAACATAGATAGAAATCACTCAAAATTCCATCATTGTCAGATCCATTGCTCAGTATTCACGTGACTCCGGCCTCCCCGCCAATACAACAAACAAAACAGAGCCACGAAAATGAAATATAGGGAAGACAGACCTAAGGGTCAAATGGAGCAGGACAGGTTGGAGGCAAAAAAGAGACAGCGAGACATAGTTTGTTAAAGAAAATATGTACTAAGAGCATCTCCAAGAGCCTCTATATTCTTGATAAGTTAGTTAAAAAGAAAAAGAAACTCCACCAAAAATCGGATCCAACAACATCATCCAACAACATCGATATCCTTCTCGCTAATCTATTCCGCTAGCTTTCCCGTCAGACTTGCTCGGCAACTATACCGAGCCCATCCGTCCTGCCACTCCCTCCCCCCCCCCCCCCCCGCTCCTTCCCTCCGTCGCGCTCCTGGCCCCGCCCTCCCGCGCTCCCCTGGCCGATGCCACTGCCACCGCTTGTCCCTTCGCTCCCGCCGTCCCGCGCCGCCGCCGACGAGCGCCTCTCCTACCTTCCCGAGCTGCGCCGCGTCCCCTCACGCCTCCGCCGCCCCGCCACAGCTCCTCGCCGGCGGCCCTGGCCGCCGACACCATTCCCCACACGCGCCTCTACCTCCGCCGCTCACCTGTGCTGGCCAAGGACCCCACCGGGTTCGCGCTTTCCTCCTCTTCGCGGTGGTGCCGGCCCCGTCGGCAGCCGCCGCCGTACCTGGCGGTGGCGGCAACCGTGGGTTGGCTTTGTTGCCTTGGCCCGGTCCCACCTGCAGAGAGGGAAAGGAAGGGAGTTAGGATAGAGCTGGGTGAAAAAAAATAAGGATCTTTAGGAGAGGTCTCACATGTCAGGTATACGAAGAGTCTGATTTGGCTAGTCTGTTGGAGTGTACCGAAATATAGAGAGGGAATCTTGGCTAAATGGATAGCTAAATGGGAATACAGAGAGTGAGATTTCGCTAAGCTCTTGAAGTTGCTCTAAACCGAGCATACAAGAGAGACTCTGTATCCAAAATTTAGGGCCCGTTCGTTTTCTACCATCTAAACTTTAGACCTATCATATCAAAGAGAATCTTGCTACTTAGAAGTATTAAATAAAATCTGTTTATAAAACTTTTTTCACAGCTGGGTGCTAATTCGCGAGACAAATTTAATGAGCCTAATTAATCCATAATTTGCCACAGTGATGCTACAGTAATTATCCGCTAATCATGGACTAATATACCTCATTAGATTCGTCTCGCGAATTAGCACTGGGGTTCTGCAATTAGTTTTGTAATTAGACTTTATTTAACACTTCTAAATGACAAGATTCTCTTTGATGTGACCCATCTAAACTTTAGACCCCAGGAAACGAACACACCCTTAATTCAGATATAGTCGAGTACGAAAATCTAGGATGAAAAGGGGGTGTGTGTGTGAGAGAGAGAGAGAGAGAGAGAGAGATTTTTATATTGCAAAAGGAAATATTCACTGAACTGAATATACAAGAGAGACTGAACTGAATATAGAAGAGAGACTGAACTGATAATAGAACTCATAAATCTGAATAATGAGAGACTGAATAAATGAAAGTTAAATTCACAAAACTGAACAATGAATCTGTACTGAACTGAACGTAGCAGACAGACTAAAGTGGAGACTGAATACAGAAACATAAACCGATACGACCTATTTTTTTTTAAAAAACGAAAAGCAACAACCAAATAAATCGGATTTCTCCTTGCATAGCTAATCATCATCGGAAAGCGTAAACAAAATCCTAACAGTTGAATTCCCCACACTAGTCCCAACACCCACTGAACGCATGCATCATGCCGATCCACCACATTGCAATTACATCAAATCCCAGCAGGGTGGGTAGTGTCGACGAGCAACAGAACATTCCAAGGACGGCGGAGGATGGAGAGAGCTCAGGGCAAGTACAACGGGTCGTCGAGACCCGCAGACATGCAATGAAATTTTGCAGAATGCCCCCTTTGCGACTGCGGTAAACGCGCCCTTGTCGTCTCGTTCGTCTACGGGCGGAGCGCGTGCTCCGAGGCCGAAGCGACGACTCGGAGCCCGTTGTAGGAGCTGCTGCAGGGAGACGCCGCAAGCTCGGATCCACCGCGCGCTGGGGGAATTTCCTCTCTAGGAGGTCAATTCCGGCGGCCTGCCTGCTTGTGGCGGAACTGCCTTTTTTTTAACGGCGGCGGACTGAGAAAGAAGATGATCGGAATTTGGTGCTCCCATGGTAGATTCAACTCGGGAACAACTCAAACGGGTCGCTAATGGTGTGGTGAGGCTGTGTGTTCAAGGAATTTAAAGGAGAGCAAGCAACCACGGCGAATTTCACCGGAGAAGACAGCTCGTGCAAAGGGGGAGAATGACGGGAGGTTGAAGATGACTGTCTCACGGTGGTTTTTATTTGAATTAGCACTGCCCCAGGATTGGCCACCTCATGCTAGTGCTTGGTGTGTTTTCCTCCTGCATGCAGGATGCGTGGAGTGCTTTGAATTTACACGGGAACCGACTGACGATGCCGGCCATGGATAAGCTCGAGCTGCCCTGTTTTCTGATGTGTTCTGCTCCTTTCTTTTCTGAACCCGTGACTTCAGCCCCAAAGATCTCCAAAATTTGTGTATGAACTTTGAAATCGGCCAATAGGAGATTTGTAGAATTCATATTCCTCTTCAATTTTTGTTACAGACATATGGCTTAATTCAACCTATATCTTGCTCAAAAAGGGCTCTGAATACGTCGGACTTAGTGTGCATTTTCTGAATTTGAGTTGCACTCTCTCTGAACCCGAAACTTGCAGCCCTTGGATCTCCAAATTTCACATGTAAACATAAAAAACGCTCAACATAAAAGTTGTAGACCTGACATTTGGCTACATTTTTCCTTTCAAGCACATCCTCAAAGTTGGCCTCTAACAGCAGAGCTCGAATTATTTGAATGTATTGTGTGTTGTCTCGTGTATGTAACAAAATGGCTACAAAGATCAAATATGCACCAGATCATCATGAGTTTGTGTGTTAAAGGATGAATTAATTACTCTGCAGACAGCAAAATAGACTACACATTGTACAAGCTGTCTGTTCAGCTGTCTATTTGTGATAAAAATACAGCAGCTATCTGCACTGTTGTACTTGCCCTCACAAGAAGCGGGAGGTGCAGACAAGCGTGACCCAGATGTTGCGCATAGCAACGATGGACGATGGCGATACAATCGTACAAACAGACGTTTCTCAGAGGTAATACCTTCCCAGCTGGACGAGAATGAAGGAGATGAGAAGCAAAAGCAGCAATAGCTGCTGGGCTCGGGTGAGGGCTTGAAGCTCCGACTACCGGACGCTGTAGCTAGGAGTGGGAAGCGAGCGGTGCTGAAAAGCAGCCGGTTGGGTAATTACGAAGGCGTTCGATGGAGTCGGAACAGTGCAATTGACGACGCCGGGGTCGGTTGGTGTTGGTAGGATGGTGGGCTGACGTTGATAATAAAGAGGCGCAAGCGGACTCTAGCATGGTTGGCTAGCTCATTTTAGAGTTAAGTTAGCAACCATGGTTCAAATATCTGTGTGCATAGATTTAAATCATCTCATATGACTAGAGTTTAGAACCCTATCTTAAAAAATAACAGAAAGACCCATGCGCCATGGCTTCACCATTTTCGCCAATCAGTGAATAATGATAGCCATACAAAAACCGAGTGAAATCTGATGAAAAATCACCCGATGGATGTTTAGAAATTCCGTTTATTTATTGACGGCTACTGCATTTGTTCCGGCCCAACTGAAATCCTAGCGAGCCGCACGCACAAAGAATTCAGCCCATTTCGATACTCCACCTCTCCAAAGGAACGACACGTTCACACAATCACACATGCAAATCCTCTCAACTTCGCAAAATGAAGAAAGTGAGACACACCTCCGTTACAAATGTAAGAATTTTGTAGCTCGTTCTATTAGAACCTACATCACGAAATAAGTCGTATTTGATGGTGGATTTTAATAAGATTTTCTTGATGTTTTAGATATTGATGTGTTCTCTATAGCGCTAACGCAATGTAGCGTCACCGTAGATTGGAGCCGGTGAAGCCCAAAAGCTAGGCCCCGTTTGGTATGGGTTGTGACAGCTTCGGCTTCATGACTGTAGCGACCCTGTAGTTGACTGTAGCTGAGCCGGGTGAAGCCCCCGAAATCTGGATTTACTGGCTTCTCACTCCCTCATGGTGACTGTAGGTGAAGCCGGATGGAAGGGCTTCGATGAACAGTGTGCTACAACGCCCGTGAAGCCGAAGCTGAAGCCAGTGGTCCGTTTGGAAGAGCTTCACCTGGCTTTGGCTCCTTTGCAGCTCCACTGGTTCCTGCTGGCTCTGCGAGAGGGAGGGGGAAGGAGAGAGAAAAGCGGCTCATCAGAAGAAACCGGAGCCAGGTAAAGCTCTCCCAAACACGCGCTTAGCCACACCAAACGGCCCCTACAGCAACACGCAAATAGCGCTACAGTAGGAGGAGGATGCGAGTGGAGTCGGAGATGCGTAGAGGCCTACCAAAAGAAACCTATATTTGGAGACATGCATGGATTCCAAGTTGTGCTTAGCACCAGGAAGTAAAAGATCATGCTGGCTTAAGTGGTGGGTTGCCCAATCAGCAGATGAGAGAAATTTAGGAAATCAAACTTCCATGAAAAGCACAGGGTGACTCGTGGCCAGGCAGCTATGCGATTCAGAGAAAGGCATGATGGCCTCGAGCAACAAAAGCCATGGAGCGAGAGAAGATCCAGAATTTCTTTCTAAAAAAAAAAGGAGAGAGAGACATCTAGAAGAAGTTTTGGTCATTGCCGGTTCGGCAACAGGTGAAGGTTTTCGGCGGGAAGCTGATTCCCAATGACCGTTGCTACGGGTAGGAGGTGAAAACGGACGCCATCCAGTTCCATTCCGGTTTCTATATTTATTCCACTCATTTTCGTATTCTTAGAGCATCTCCACGCCAAGCATCGCTGAAATCAGCGTTCAATGGCCTCGGCATCCTCCTCGCCAAGCTATCCGACTTGGCAAAGGCTCCCCTTCCCTCAGCAAAGTTGCCAAGCGAGTCGGACTCGCCATCCCGCCCTCCCGCACGCGCAGGTGAGGGCAGCTCACCACCACGGCCGCCATTGGCGACAGAAATAGAGCTCCGCCCCTTTTTCGAATACACCGCAACCAAACCGTAGAAATCATTCCTTGCACCCGGAGATAGCTCGTGACCTCCTCTACATGATCCACCCACCGGCTGGCCAAAATTCTGCGCCGGAGAGGCTTGCCGCTGGCGAACCCGAACCGCCTGTAGGCCGCCATCGCGACCTCCTAGGTAAGCCCCCATCAAACTTAGTATTTTGTGCAACAAGTTACAGAAATTGATTCGCCTCGCTCAGCTGATCATGGTGCGTGCGCTTTCTTCCAATGTTCGCAGCTCCATCATCCGGGACGCCTCCATGCGCGGGCGGCGGCGGCTCCATGTGCGGGCTCCACGAGCAGACGAACGGGGCGTCCATGGGCGCGAGCGGGAGGAAGAGGCGGCGCCGCGGCACGAGGGGCGGTCAGCACTGAGCGGGAGGAAGTGGGGCGGAGGCCTCCATGCACGGGCTCCATGAGCAGATGAGCAGCGGCGGCGGGGTGTCCACGGTGTGCGAGGCAGCACCGCGGCGCGGGGGCGGCCGACGCTGAGCGGGAGGAAGTAGCGGTGCGGGCCGAGCAGGGGGCGGAGGCGTCGGAAAAGATAGCGACGGTGCGGGCCAAGAGGAAGAGAAAATGGATGACGTGGACCATTTTAAATATAGATAGTCAAGATTTAGAGAGGCTGTTGGTTTACTCCACTAAAAAACAGGTTTTCTAATTTTTTACAGTGCTCTAAAACTCCAAATTTTCCTAGGATCGTACCTAGATTTTTGGAGATACTCTTAAGGAAACAACCATTCTAATCTTTATTTGGATCGTTTTCATAGCTATTGTCCCCCTGTCAGGATATAACCATAATTAGTTCGATTTATATAAGAGTAAGTTCAAGATCTATGACTAATTTAGGGCCTGTTTGGAATGGAGTATTTCCAAAGGAATTTCAAAGGATCGGTGAACCTGTGTTTTGGTGACGTCATATGCCGTTTGGAACAAAGGAATGGAGCTCCCCGTTCCTATGGAAAGGTTTCCTTTGCACCACAAAACGCAGGAATTTTTGCATCCACTCTGGGCCAAAGTTTTCGCGGAAGCCCGAGGTGTGCTCGCGCGGCCGAGAGAGAGAGAGAGCGGGGAGGCGTGTGCATGGTGCGGAAAGCGAGAAGAGCCAACGAGCAGGCTGCCGTCTCCGGTCATCGGCGCCGGCGGTGTCGGCGTCCAGCTTGTGGCGTTTCGGCCGTCGTGGCTCGCTCCCCCAAGCCTCATGCGTACCTAGCTGTGGTCGCTCATTATTGCTTTGACGGGGAGGACATCACGGATCTGAATGGAGCCTTGGCCCTTGGGAGTGAACTACGGGATGAAGACGACAGACAAGTGGAGAGATAAGCTAGCAATGGATAAGAACGATGGTATGTGCTGAACATAGAAAGACTGAGTTCATGCATCAAGACCCCACCTGTAAGAATCTCAGTCAATCTTAAACATACACATGCACGTTCCATGTCTTTAAGTACTAATCTAAGGTGGTAATATTATTTTTGTCATTCTCAGTTTTTTAACTCCTGTGGTAGCAATTCCTGTGTCCCAAAAACCTTCTTCTATTCTTTTCTGCGTTTTTCCTATCCTCTGTTTTCATACTTCCTTCGTATCCCTTTCCTACATTTTTTTTTTCCTTTCCTCTGTTTTAGATTCCTCCGTTCCAAACAGGCCCTATTTTTTTTGATGAAACTATGAACTACTCATAAATTGTCTTTATGAGTCAAGTGTATTATGTGTTTGCATGTGGCTTACTTTTGATTTATGAACGGTGGTTATCATTATGTTGGCATTTTCTGTCTTTCCGGTTCATGACTACTGTCAACGTTTTTAGTCTTCATTTTTTGTTTTGAATCTCGCTCCCTCCAATCTTTTTCTCACCCGTTCCCATTAATTTTCAGGAACTAATAGTTAGTTCGATCTATCAGTGTGTGGGCCCCACAACAGAACTGCAGAGGAGACTCGTACTAATTTTCAACCCTAGCTAGCGACAAAGGACAATAAGCAAAGGCTGCGGCGCCGAAGCGGACAATTTGGAGTATTCTAGTGGAGGAAGCACTTGCTAACACAGACCTGAATGGTCACTACTGTATGCTATCATGGACAGTCAAAATGCTCCAATAACAATAGTGCGCGACATCAATGTGATTGATGGTCATCTGGTTCGTTGCCGTGAAGACTTCGTATGCAGTCGTCGACGCATCGATCACGATTCACCAACCACTATCTCTCTAGTTGCTAGCAAGTAGCAACGCATAACTGATAGCTGCCTCCGTCATTTGTCCCAGTCTCACCAATGGCTTCGACAGCGCTACTGCTTGTCATGGCCATGGCCATCCACGGCGGCGGTACTGCGTGGTGCTTCGCGTCGGACACCATCTCCGCCAGCTCCCCCATCTCCGGTGACCGGACCGTCGTGTCGAGAGGCCGCAAATTCGAGCTGGGCTTCTTCAGTCCCGCTGGTGGGGGCAGCAACTACTACGTGGGGATCTGGTACAAGCAGGTCGTGTCGCAGCGCACGCCCGTATGGGTCGCCAACAGGGCCGCGCCGGTCGCCGACCCGGCGTCCTCTCGGCTCGCCGTGGCGGCGGACGGCAACCTCGTGCTCATCAATGAAGCCGGCAAGCTCGTCTGGTCCTCGAACGTCAGCTCCGCCAGCAGCTCGAACGGCGCCGCCGCCGTGGCGGTCATCTTGGACACCGGGAACCTCAAGCTCTGGCGCGAGAGCAGCGGCGAGGTCCTATGGCAGAGCGTGGAGCACCCGACCGACACGTGGCTCCCTGGAGTCCGCCTCGGCATGAACAAGATCACCGGCGAAGTGCAGGCGCTGGTTTCGTGGAAGAACGCCGGTGACCCGGCTCCCGGCATGTTCACCTTGGGGATCGACCCCAACGGGACCAGCCAGTACTTCGCAAAATGGAACAGGTCCGTGACTTTCTGGAGCAGCGGAGAGTGGAAGAACGGTGTGTTCTCCGGGGTCCCGGAGATGATATCGCACGACAAGTACGACTTCATGTTCTTCTCCGACGCGAACGCCAGCTACTTCAGCTACTCCCTGCAGGACCCCACGGTGATCTCCAGGTTAGTCCTGGACGTCTCCGGCCAGGTGAGGCAGATCATGTGGGCGCAGTCCCGCGACGAGTGGGAGATCATCTGGATGGAGCCGCACAGCCGATGCGCCATCTACGCCGTCTGCGGCGAGTTCGGCGTCTGCAACGAGAACAGCGAGCCCTACTGCAGCTGCCTCGCCGGCTTCCGGCCTTCCTCCGTAGCGGACTGGGAGTTAGGAGATCACTCGATGGGCTGCCGCCGGAACAATCCCTTGCGGTGCGACGGTGGCGCGAACAGCAGCTCGGTTGACGGCGAGGGCGATGGAGACGCCTTCTTGGTGGCTCCAGGTGTTTCTCTGCCGAGAAATCCTCCATCGCCTGCACGGGCATCCAGCGCTCGAGACTGCAGGTTGGCGTGCTTGAGGAGCTGCAACTGCACCGCGTACTCTTACGGCAGTCACTGCTCTCTGTGGTACGACAGCTTGCTCAACTTGGAGCGGCGCTTCCAGGATACGGCCGGCATGGATGACCTTTACCTCCGGGTGTCCGCCATGGACGTACCCTCCTCGAAAGGCCGTAAGAGAACGATCGTCTTCGTCTCCATTGCCTCAGTTGCGTCGATCCTAGCCTTGTCTGTCATCGTGTCCGTGGTTGTTAGGATGTATAGGAAACGGCAGAGGACCATAACATTCATGCAGGCAGCATCAGAAGGCGGCAACCTTGTGGCGTTCAAGTACGGCGACGTGAGGAGGGCGACCAAGAACTTCTCGGAGAAGCTCGGTGGTGGCAGCTTCGGGTCGGTGTACAAGGGAACACTGCCCGGGGGCCAGGTCGCCATCGCGGTGAAGAAGCTCGAAGGCCGCCTCTGCGTGGGGGAGAAGCAGTTCCGGAACGAGGTGCGCACCATCGGCGTGATCCAGCACGTCAACCTCGTACGCCTCCGCGGCTTCTCCTCCCACGGCAGCGAGCGGCTGCTCGTCTACGACCACATGCCCAACGGCTCGCTGGACAAGGTGCTCTTCGGGGGAGCGCCGGCGCCGGCGCCGGCACTGAGCTGGCGCTCGAGGTTCCAGATCGCGCTCGGCGCGGCACGGGGCCTGCTGTACCTCCACGAGGGGTGCCGGGACTGCATCATACACTGCGACATCAAGCCAGAGAACGTCCTGCTCGACAAGGATCTCGTGCCCAAGGTTGCCGACTTCGGCCTCGCGAAGCTGCTGGCGAGGGACTTCAGCAGGGTCCTGACCACGGTGCGTGGCACCATCGGGTACCTCGCGCCGGAGTGGATCTCCGGCGTGCCGATCACCGCCAAGGCCGACGTGTACAGCTACGGGATGGTGCTGCTGGAGATCGTCTCTGGCCGGAGGAACGCGCGGTGCTGGCCGGCCGTGGAGCAGGACCCGTCGCTGTCGGGGTACTTCCCGCTGGTGGCCGCGAGGAAGGTCAGCCAAGGGGAGGCGCTCGACGGGCTGCTGGACGAGCGGCTGCACGGCGATGTGGACCCGCGGGAGCTGGAACGCGCGTGCAGGGTGGCCTGCTGGTGCGTGCAGGACGACGAGGCGCGCCGGCCGACGATGGAGCAGGTGGTACAGGCGCTGGAGGGAGTCGTCGCCGTGGACGTGCCGCCGGTTCCGACGTCATTGCAGGCCTTGGCCGAGAATTCCGGCTTTCTGATGAGTGCGAGTACCAGTGCATGCTTTGATGGCTTCTCACGATCCCATCTACGGGACAGTTAGTTTCGCGCTAGCCCTTGTCAGTGGGAATCTCAAGAGTTGTACATGCACCCGTGTTTTCTTATCCCTGTCCGTATTTGGAAATAAAATTCTAAAAAATATCTTTTAGAGTAAATGCTGGAACATATTTTCTTGCCGATTTTTGCTGACAAACTCTGCACACAGTAAGTGTAAAAGCTGCAACCATTGTTTTTTATCCATTATTGTCTAAAAATATTTTTGCAAGAACAAAGTCCTTAGATGAGATAAAGAAAGACTCTAGTTAGCCTCGAATAAGCCTGTGGGTATCATTTAGATGTATCAAGTGAACCTTACCATATAATTATGTACTGCCCATCCCCTAAAAACAAGAAACCGAACAACATTAATTGAAACTAAAATAGATATTACCTAAAATCTTTATCTTTTTTTAAGTAGATCACATCCTGCTTTTTCAGAAAGCAAATAAAGTTTACACACCGCTAGGGTTGCCAGCTTACTAGAGAGGTACAACAAACTCAGAACAACATTGAACAGAACAGACTACACCTCAACGACAGAGACAGAAATCAAAGAAAAGTTTCTTCAGCAGCCTGCTCTCATCCTGAGCGTAAAGTCTTTCATCCACCTCGCCACGCCTTCTCTTTTTCTCCCAGCTTTCTTCGATCCTCCTCACGCAGCAAGATCCCCCATTTCTGCAGGAGCATATCAGATTTGTATATCACATCAACTGCCGATGAAGGAAACTTCTTTTCGAAGCCATTTTATTTCTACACACCCAAAGCGCCCAAGCGACTATAGCGAACTGAAATAGCTTCAGATCGTAATCAGCACAGCCTAAAGGGAGCCACACACTGAAGAAATCAGCCCAACTCCTAGGTGCACGATCCCACCCCGGAGCCTCTTTAAAACAACTCCGCACACAGGAGGAAATGACACATCTTTACCTATTTCTAAGCACGTAACGTTTCTATTTCTAATTTTTGGTTTAGTCCAATTTATACCATTGACATGTGATCCCTTGTTCCACTGACTCCATCTAGGCTTTTCCATCTAGGACTTGATTCATATCAGTCTCTCCCTACACCAGAAATAGGAACCTGGAGCCCCCAGCATGTTGGTTATGGCAAAGATTAAATGGGCTCAAAGTTGGCTGTCCCATTCTTGCTTCAGCTACTTCGGGCCGCCAATCATTTATATCTTCCGGAAGATTTTTTTCTTCCATATCTTCTATTGTTCGTGATTCGTGCTGGCATGATCTACGGCAGATAGTGAAGGCACTCTATGCAGCCCCTGTTTGCTCCGTCTCCACAACGTGTGCGCTGCTCCGAGGACAACCTGTCAGCTCATGGGAGCGTCGGTATTTCTTAACATTCACAAATAAATTCGCGAGCGTACGGATATACCGTTGTAACACTTCTTCCGGAGAGTATTCAGAGTATTTTCTCAGAAAACGGAGGTGTAAAGGTCTTCTAACTAGTTTACCCTGATGAATAAGAGATATAATGGTCTTGGGTAGTGTGGTTTACTTCAGGCACAGGTTTGATCCTGGTCTACCAAGGCTCTCCGGCTATTAGCTCTACTCTGAACCCAAACATGGGAGACTTCAAATGATGGACAGGGATGTCACTGCCTAGCGCCTACCCCTGCAACACCGTGGTGCTCGTAGCAAACAAAGGCAATCTAAAACCTAAACACCATGTCTATGCTGTCGATTACTACTCTAGCGTTGCGAAGGGTTACCTATCTTTACCAGGGGCCCACTACTAGAGTATCCGCTACAAGAACGGACGATGAACCTGTAAACAAATAATAACGAAAGAATAAACAGAACTTTACCACTACAGATAAACTCAGATAGTTACTTAAATGGTTCGTACGTGAGGAGATACAAGGTAGAAAGAGGGTCGACACGTCCCGCTCTTCTCCATCCTTCTCCTCACATACTCCCCATCCTAATGGTATAGAAGTAGGCCTAAGGTGGAGTCCCTCTGGTCTATTCTCCTTCACTTGTGTTGTATATTGAGAGGGGTTCTCCTCCTTTTATACTCTTCCAAGGATGGTTCCAAGGCGAGTTATACATGGAAACATTGGTAACCGACGTAGGGAGGGTGGTGGAGATATTCCCGCCAAAGCTAGGGGTGTCGGGATCCCGTCCAGGTTCGGCCGAACCAGGGGGTCGGCCGACCCCTAGTGGGGCTGCCCTGGCACCGCCTTCGCGTGGTAGGCTAGCAGGTGGGTCCATATCCTGATTCTCGATGTTTGCTGTCTTGATAAGTCAGTTTGCTCTGCTAAGTGGGCTCTTCTTTCTTTGCGTGACGTAGGATGTAATCTTCTATGCGCTCTTCTATGTTCTATGCGTGTTTTCTCCTTGTTTGCATATATAGTCATCTGTATTCAACAATTCACCAAAGCTTATGGAAGTTGTTAGGATTAGCTCCTATTTCTATGTTGATGATTGTTATGCTATTATTTTATATAAGAGTTGACGGTCGGATTTGATACTTAAGGACCGTCAAATAGTCAGTGGAAATTTACGCAAACCAACTGAGAAGGGACTGGTGGCGGATTAAAACTAGACAACAGGTGTACATAGCTATCTTGATTGAATGCGAAACTTCAAACACCTTTTTCTCTTAATTCTTACGTCCGTTTTTGGAACCATTTGATGCATAGTGATGCTCATAATAAACTCAACAAAATGAGATCCAATATGTATATTTTTGTTTGTTTTTCAAAATCAATTGTATCAACACTTGTCAACATTTTTAAAAAAAATATCATTTTAAAATTTTGATTTAGTTTTTGTGAAACGTTGAGCCAAGAGTTTCACAATGTTAACATTTTGAATGTATCATTTCAACCTTTTCAATTTAAAAGTTCAACGTTTTGAGTTTACAATTTCAACATTTGAACATAAAAATGTTGAACATGTGTTAAAAAATAGTTGGAATAGATTTAAGGAAATGTTGAATCGACCATTTCAAATTACAGAAAGCTACAAATTCATAAACTCAGTGAATTAATGGATGCATTTGAATAAGGGCATTTAAATGGAAGAGAAATGGATAAATAAAAGAAACTACGCTTTCTTAAGGGGCTGTTTGGAGTACCGCCTAACCCGCCACGGCGTGCCACGCTTTTTCCGCCGCAGGTGTGGCGGCCGTTTTGAGCGCCACGAGACTCAACTCTATTTTATTCATATATATATTGTAACCAACAAGTTGATAGTTTCAAATCTAAATGATAGTATTTTCTACTACTAATTATGCAATGTGCAACACTTAGTTTATTAATGTTTATTCTGTAGTGCATAAAGTTTAATAGCTATTATTATTTCTCTCTCAAATTGCTATAAAACTCAAATCAGAGCATGTCCACAGTCTACCCGTCTCTAGAAGCGTCTCTTTGCACAACCTTTATCTCTGTTGCAGTGCTGATTAACTCTCTGCTATCCACTCCCATCTCCAAGCAGCAGCACCAGACCATCTCCAGCCTCCAGCGAATCCACGCCCACGCGCTCCTGCGAGCCTGGCTCTTATATCCAGTTCATCCAGCACCCGGAATAGATCGTGGATTCGTGGGTCATCAGACCGTTCTGTCCGTTCAGTTGCCGGTTTTTCCTTCCGTCATTGCCGCACCTTCCCCTACCCACGACCTCTCGCGACGCAGAGGCCCCCGCCGGCGCAATGGCTCCGCTGCCCCGACCCCTGACGCCCCAGTGAGGTCCTCCACCACAAGTCTTCAGTCTTCTTCTCCCCTGCCGCATCGGAGGTCCCCGCCATCGCAAGGTTGCCGCTGCGCTTCTCTGTGTCGACTCTTCTGCGGCGGTTCTTGCCCCCCTTCTCTCGATCGACAGCGACGGCCAGACGAGAGTTGGATGGCCCCCCTAGGATCCAGTGACCAGTCTCTTCCGGCGCAAGCTTGATGTTCGTCCCATGGAGGCGCGGTCAGGTACCCTGTCGAGCTCCTCACGCTGTGCAAGTTGCCCCTTGATCTACTTCACTCCGAATCCCCAGGGTGCCCTGCAACCTTGTTTCCCATTCTAATTTTCCTTCGCGTGCAGATCAAAGATGCCTGTAGAGGGGCATGTTAATTACCTCCAGTTGATTTGGAGCACGACAGATATGCTTTTGGGACGGATATTGTCTGGGATTCGTTTTTATAATAATCCGTTGCTGTCATACTCCCTGATCGTGAGATGGCGTCACTGCTGAGGCCACGGAGGCGAAAAAGGGAGCGCGGGGCTGTGCGTTGCATCTGACTGACAGCGGGACCCACATGTCAGGACGGACCAAAGTCAAGAAACGGTCCGTTTTTAGAAATAAGTATAAAGATAAAAGATCTTATTGTTACTTCTGCAGAAATCTGCTAGAAATGGGGTTTTTCATCCGGTGCCTTTTGCCCTAAAATAGAAGAACTGCGATCCCCTCTCCCCACATGAAACAAATCCGAAACCTGCTAATTGCAGATTGGCACGTGCCGTCACGGCAAGAACTCCTCTTATCTCGGCCGCGGAATATTCCCCCAGGCGGTTACACAGGAATGGAAAAATTCAAACACGCCGCGAGCATGGATCATGCGTGGTCAGCTTCGGTTTTAGGTTTAGGAGCCCCAAAGCAAGCGCTCTCCAATTCCGAGGCAGCAAGCAACGGACGGCACGGTTGCTTCCCGCGCTGGCAATTCGGGGAACGGCGGCACGGCAAGCACATGTACCCCCTCTCGGCAACCTCCCCTTCCGCCCGGCGGCAGATGCTTTCCTCCCGCGCGCCTCCAGCCATTTCAAACACAAGCAAACCTGTCGATCGGTTGCTTGCTCCGTCCCGGCCCGTGCCATCTCTCTTCCCCGATCGATCGACCTGTTCTTCACGCCTCGCCATTCGCCGGTCAGGGAGCTCCACGCTTCGTTCACAAGCGAGCGATCGCTTCAAGGAAACTGCTGGCTACATACACGTCAGGATCGCGCGCGAGTCCTCCTTCCGGTGAACGACGACAATGCTGCGGTTGCACTGTCCTCTAGGCGGCGGCATGGTGCTGCTGTGCAACCCTCTGTCGGCCTGCCTCGTCGGCCGGGCGGCAGCGCCGAGAGGAGGAGGCGGCGGGCGGCGGGGCCTGCACGACGGCGGGGTGGTAACGCCAAGCGTCGAGCCGCCGTCGGCGAGCGCGTGGAGGAAGCCCGAGGCGGGGCGGCTGAAGCTCAACTTCGACGGGTCGTCGAAGCGCGCGTCCCGGCGCGCGAGCATCGGCGGCGTGTACCGCGACCACGAGGGCGGGTTCGTGCTGGGCTACGCGGAGCGGATCGGGACGGCGACGAGCTCCGTGGCGGAGCTCGCCGCGCTCCGGCGCGGGCTCGAGCTGGCCGTGGCCAACGGCTGGCGCAGCGTCTGGATCGAGGGCGACGCCCAGGCGGTGGTCGACGCCGTGCGGAGCCGCGCACGGGTGCGCGCCGAGGAGGACCGCAGGCTGTGCGGGGAGATCGCGGATCTGCTGCCGCTGCTCGACGACATGACCGTCTCGCACGTGCGCCGGGCGGGGAACCGGGTGGCGCACGGCTTCGCCAAGCTCGGCCACGGCGCGGCGCGGCCGAGGGTGTGGCGCGGCGTGCCGCCCGACGAGGTGCTCAGGTTCCTGCAGCGCGACGCCGAGGGGGAATGATATCCGCGTGCCCGCTCGTGGAACTGTTCGTGTGCATACGTGGTTTGGACGCGATCTCTTGTGCGGTTTGGTTGGAGAGATCATACACCAGGGCGCTGCGTAATTTTTTTTTGGCCAACTGATCTGTGGCCTGTACAGGTTTGTGATTTTACCGTGTAGTTCAGATTGGTTTGTTTGTTTTTTTTGGAACTCAGATTGGTTTGGGTTAAAAATGTAAGTTTCAACTTATAGGCCATAATGTTAACTAAAAAATGAAATAAGAAAACGCCCATATGCATTGACCATTTTTCAAATTTGTTAGAACAAGCCGCAAGAAATATATTACTCATATGAACTGTAAGAGTGCATGCTGTAACAAGTATCTGCTTCGGATTCTTCCGGGCCGTCATGGAGGACAGCGGAGCCGGAGCTTGGACTGCGCTGCGTGGATCTCCAACGTCGTGCTCCGTGGACAGCATGACATGGTCAGCGCCGGCGACAGGCGAGGAGGAAGTTGGTGGACATCGCCGGTGCACGACGCAGCAGCACCTGGGTTAGCTCACTCATGTCGTCGTCGAAGCTGAACGACGTGCCCGTGCTCTAGTGCGGCGAACAGCCAGAGGAAAATGTAGGTGCCGAGCTTCGGTTCGGGAGATGCAGATGCGAACGGCCGCGAGCTCGTGCCTCGCCGCCGCCTTTACCGGCGTCGGCTGCCTCCTGGTGCACGTGCGACGCAGGTTCGATGGATCAGAGCAGGCAGCTCTTACAGGCAGAGTGCTCTGCGTGTTCAGACTTCAGAGTCCAGATTGTCTCGCGCATTGGAGCATTGCAGTTGCGGCATCAGACATTCCTTTTCTGAAATAGAAACCAGACCAGAGGATTGTGTTGCAGGTTTAGACTTCAGATTGGCCATGCATGGCGGAATCAAGCTTCAGATTGACTGCTTTCCGAGGCTCTAGAGGCAACAACCCTGACATATACGAGACTGTAATCTTTTTGGTTTTGGCCATTGAGGACAGAAATCTCTGCAAGTTACGTGTGCAATGTCTACACGAGGACCATCTCGCGAGGAAGTTCAACATCAGCAACATCGCCTATCTGCACGTTCAGCAGCAACGCGCTGGCTCGCCGCGCAGGGAGAGACGCGCGGCGCGGGCTGGCGTGCAGGGGTGACGGGCGGCTTTCCGCCGCGCCAGGCGAGCACGGAGACGGGAGCCTCCGGGCCGGGCGTGGCCACCAGCTTCGATGGCGCGACGAGGCCGCCGGAGGTCCACGTGCAGGGATGATGGGCGACTTGCTGTCAGCGTTCCGCCCCGCCAGGTGAGCACCGCGACAGGAGCCTCCACGGAGCACGACGTGGAGGTCCGCGCAGCACAGAGTCACAGCTCCGTTGTCCTTCATGACGGCCAGGAAAATAACAACCGATACCGTAGAGCCCCCGCGTCGCCCCGCGTAGGCAACTCGGGCGGCCCCCGAAGCCCCAACCGCCGCCCCTCCGCCGCTGCATCCTCTCGCCACCGGAAGCCCGTGCGGCTTGCAATGGAGGTGGCGGCGGGGCTCCTTCCCCTTCCCCAGGCGATTCTGGGCGGATGTGGCCGCCACAGCCGCCAGTGGGTGCTCGCTGGCGTGGGCTGTCTCCCGCGGCGACGGAGCCCGAGGGCCACGGATCCGGCACGGCGCCGGCCGGATCCGGTGGCTGCGCGCGCGGCGGTCGAGCTTTTAGCCGGCGGCGGAGTGCCGCAGTAGCCGAGGCGTTGCGGCAGAGCGGCGTCGACGGGGCAGGCGGGCTGCTGGCGGCGAGGAGTGACGACGCGGCCGTGACGGCGCCCAGCTGGAGCGGGAGGCGGAGGCGCGGCGACGACTGCAGGGCGCGGCCCGACGCGGGGCGCGCGCGCTGCGACCTCGCAAAGGTGCTGCGCGTCGGCGGCCGTTGCGGGGCGAGGAGGCCGTGCGGCGTCAGGAAGGAGACTGTGCAGGCGACGGTGAAGGAGGCCGGCAGCGCCGGCTCGTTTCGTCGGGTCGCTGCGGGCGGTGACGACCGTGCGCGGCAGCAGCCGCCGACGCGGTCAGGCGTCGTGGTGGCGCAGCCGAGGGGGTCTACGCGCGGCGGGAGAGGGCACGGCGGCGGCGCTGCACCAGGAGGGCTTCCTTCCGTGGTCCTGGAATGCCGGGCTGGAGACGTGCAGTGGGGATGGTGTGCTTCGGCGAAAGGCTTGCCGGCAATCTTGTTGGTGGCGATGGCGGCGGCCCTTGGGTGTCGCTCTCCCCGCCGGGAGCCGGAGCTCCATCACTGCTGCACGGTATTCTCTGGGTTTTCTCTAGGTGAAAACCCGGTCCAAATTCTGAACAAGCGACGGCGGCATCAGCGTCGTTTCCTTTTTTGGAGACGTTGTCTCTGTAAGAACCAATTCGGCTTGTGGCATTGCTGGTGTCGACGACCATAGGAGGCCCCTGCCGTTGGCGGCGCATGGCGGCATGGTGCAGGATGGTGAGCTTGACGGGGTTGCTGAGCTTACGTGCAGCGGATTACGGCGGCCAGCGTTGCTTCACAACTATCGGCATGGGACTATATGGGAGGATGGTGCTTGCAGCAACAGCAATGATGGATGACTTGGTTTGCAGCGGACTACGATGGGTGGCCCAGCTTTGCTGAGCTACTCCAGTGTGGTACATCATCGAAAGACGGTGCAAGCGACTTCTTCAGTTACTGCCTCGGTGATGATGGCTACATGCGCGGGTGGAGCAACGAGGCATTAGTAGGCCTACGGTGACGGTTCGGCTGTTCGACGGGAACCTTGGAAGCGGGGCAGCTTTACCTTCCATTCTGATGGTGATATTAGAGACGGATCCGTGATATGGAGTACTGTGGCGAGCTCCGGCGTGCGATTTTTCTTTGAGACGACGAGAGCGAGGTGGAGTCCAACAGCGAGCGTGGCGACGTCCCCGCGCGTTGTGTTATCGTGGTGGTGACTGCAAGACAGCCTGCATGGGGTCCGGATCTAGTGGGTTTTCACTCCGTCAGATGAAGTGTCGTGTTGCAACGGCACTACGGCGAAGGATCCCGCATGATGATGGTCTTCTTGGTGTGGTGCCGTCTGCTTTCTCTTGGGTCCTTTTCATCGCAAGATCACGCCGGGAGGTTTTCAACGACTACACAAGAATGAGATTGTTGGTGGGTACTGCACTGAAGCTTTTATTTCGGTTGCTATTGACGAGTAGTGTTGTGCAGCTGTATTGAGATCCCAATCTAATCGGTCGGTTTGGACGGTTTTGAGTTGAGTGCTACCTGCATTGGTGTCCTAGTCCAACCGAGCAAGACTGTTTTTTTCATTTATTTTTCCTGCCTATAGCCTCCTAGAACTGTATTCTTATATTTTTCTGCCAGAACCGTATTCTTATATTTTTCTGCCGTATCAGCAGAAACTCGCACGGTTTGTGCGGTTAAAAAATGACGGCCAGGAAGGAAGAACAGAAGCAGAGTCCAAGCTCCGCATCTCATCTGATATTGTCTGGGCTGGTGCTCGCCGGCGATTTCACTGACCGAAGATCCTCTACAGTTTCCGCCTACCAGATCAGCTCCGCTCGCAACAATTTCGTAGCATCCGCGCAGTTCTTGGAGAAAGACTGAAGATCCTCCACTCGGAATGGCCAAAAACATCCTCACCTCTGATTCTCTGAAAGAACATGAACATCCACACCTGCATGAAGCCAAAATAATCGTCTCGAGCATGTGCTGCTCGAGTTCTTGCTTGCTTGGGTGAAATTGAAATGCCTGTCAGACCGGCTACCGCGATCACAATCGCAATACCCGGCTGCCGCCATGCCTGTCAGATCGAGGCCTGCGGCGGCTCGCTCCGCGCGACCCGGGTGCGGCGAGCCGCGTGCTGCCCTCCGATATTGCTGCGGGTGGTGAGATTGGTGGCCTGGTGGGGGATGCTGCTATGGATTGAGCCAGGGACTGGTGGCCGAGGCGAGGCTTCGCGATTCCGAGTGGAGGGCGGCGGCGGACGGGCGGAGATGAAGGGAACCACGCTCAAGGGGCTATCTGAAAATAGTCAGGGGTGAAGTGAAAACTATCGGATCGAGATTATTAATCACGATCCAATTTAGTGGTTTATTCGTAAATGTGAAGGGGTAATATATAAATATTCGGATCGCGACTATTAATCGCGATCCAAATGAGGGTGGTATTTGAAAAATATTCAGTCCAAACTGTCAGAGATCGCCGGAGAGACGTCGTTGCCTGCGACGCCGGCGAGCTCAAGAACGCACACAACTCACGCGAACTGGAACGATGAACACGGTCTTGTTTGTGCCGCAAATCTTAGTAGCTTTTTCTCCTCTCATCATTGCTTATATATAAAAGGAAACGTAACAACCAACTGGAGTCCATGACCCCGACATGCACGCCACACTCTTCATCGACGAGTGCCATCCCAAACGCCTGGAACGTGGCACACGACGCGCTCCTTCGCGAACTCAGCGCGAGTCAGAGCTCTACAATCTGCATGGCCTAACAACCAGCCATGTGCTGCTAACTAACTACAGAATGACCTGAGCACAAGAATTATTCAACAAATCTCCTCCTAAGTCTTGTGCACGATTACTATTTACACTCTTGAAGGCCGATCTTGGTACAGAGCTCCAGGAACTTGATCTTGCAAAGGGGCTTTGTTAGAACATCTCCCAACTGCTCTTCAGTTCTGATGAAGCTCACCTCAATCTGCCCATTTTGTGCATATTCCCGGATCAGGTGAAATCTTGTATCGATGTGTTTACTCCGGTCATGATGCACAGGATTTTTGACAAGAGAAATCGTGGACTTGTTATCCACCCTAAGCACCGGTTTGATCACCACTGAATCCAAAATTTCAGATAAAAGCCGTGCTAACCATACACCCTGACAGGTAGCTGTTGCAGCAGCTATGTACTCAGCTTCACAACTAGACAATGCCACAACCTTTTGTTTCCCTTACTACCAACTGATAGGGCTTTTACCAAGGAAAAAGAGGATACCAGTGGTGCTCTTTCGGCTGTCAACATCTCCAGCAAGATCACTGTCACTGAACCCAATAAGTGCAGGTTGATCTCCCTTCTTCCTTGCAAATTTGAGTCCCCAATCTCTAGTACCAGCAATATATCTTAGAATATGTTTAATTGCTGCTAGATGATCCTCATATGGCTCCTCCATGAATCTACTCACATACCCAACCGAGAAGGCCAAATCAGGTCGAGTATTCACCAAATATGTCTAACTTCCCACCAAGCTTCTATACCCTGTAGCATCAACTCGAGGCCAATTACTGTCCCTGCTCAATTTCAGCTTTGCTTGCATAGGAACATCACAAGCATTGCACTCCACCATGCCAGCCTTCTCCAGAATTTTACCTGCATAGCTTCCTTGAGATAGAGTGATTCCTTCTACACCTTGCTTTACTTCAATGCCCAGATAGTAGGTGAGTAATCCTAGATCACTTATCTTGAATATTTCTGTCATTTGTGTCTTGAACTTCTTGATACTATTGCAGCTAGCCCCTGTGATAATCAAATCATCCACATAGACCCCCACTACCATCCTCTCAGTACCAACACCCCGACAGTAAATTGCATGCTCAGATGGACATTTCTTGAACCCAAGAACACCCAGCTTATCGTCTAGCTTTTGATTCCAGGCGCGAGGTGCTTGATGCAAACCATATAAAGCTTTGTGTAAATGTGTAGTCGGTATACCTTGTGTTCTTGCCCTGCTTGGATAAACCTGGCGCCTGTTCCACGAACACCACTTCTTGCAGATCACCGTTCAAGAACGCCGTCTTGACGTCCATATGGTGAACCTCCCAGCCCTCATGTGCAGCTAGGGCCAGGAGCAGCCGCACTGCCTCCATCCGCGCCACCGGTGCAAAGACTTCATCGTAGTCGATGCCGTGGCGCTGTGCGTACCCCTTCACGACGAGCCGCGCCTTGTGCCTCACCACCGCGCCGTGCTCGTCCCTCTTCACCTTGAACACCCATTTGAGCCCAATGGCACGCCGGCCTTGTGGGAGCTCAGTGAGTGTCCACGTGCGGTTCTCCTCGATCGACCGTAACTCCTTCTCCATCGCTCGGCGCCAGCACACCTCCTTCTGTGCCTGTGCCAAGGATGCAGGTTCCTCCGCGCTCACCGCCTGTAACCTACCATCGCCAAGATCACGAACGGCATAGCCCGGCGATGATCCCGACGCCACGACATCATCCATTTCACGAAACCGCAGCGGCACATCGTCGTCTTGGTCGGTGTCTAGTTCATCGCCTTGGAGAGGTGGAGGCATCACGAAGTGGACAGGCGGTGTCGAGGTCGAAGATGTCGACATCGCAGCAGGGGGCGTTCTTGGCGGCGACGCGTTCGGTCCATCCTGCCAGGCCGGTGTCGCAACAGGGGGCGTGCCCGGCGTCGCTGCTTCCTCGCCCGGCATCTCCTCCTGTTCACCAAGTGCGTACCTGGTGGTGAACTCGACGGTGAAGGTGTCGTCGACGTTCCCGGCTGCCGTGCCGCCTTCCTCGCCATGGGACCAGTCCTACTACGCCTCCTCATCGAAGATCACGTCCCTGGTGATGTGGACACGACGCGTCATAGGATCATAGGCCCTGTACGGCTTGGTTCCCCACTCGTAGCCGACGAAGATCATCTTGCGCCCACGATCCTCCAGCTTCTTGAGGTGTGCTGTCGTGTTCCGCACATAGGCGATGCAGCCGAACGTCTTCAGGTGATGGACCGCCGGCTTCTTCCCGTACCAAGCTTCGAATGGCGTCATGTCGTCACAGTCTTGGTCGGGCACCGGTTGAGGATGTAGACCGCGGTGTTCACCGCTTCACCCCAAAACCAGCCCGGCAACCCCTTCGCCTTGAGCATGCTACGGGCCGTCGCCACCACCGTGCCATTTCGCCGCTAGATGACTCCATTTTGCTGTGGGCTGTAGGGGGCAGTGAGCTGTCGTCGCACCCCTTCAGCCGCACAGTACTCCGCGAACTCAACCAAGGTGAATTCGCCACCCCGATCAGTCCGGAGCACCCCCAGCTTCAGCCCAGACTCCACCTCTGTACGTTCCTGGAACGCCTTGATCGCCGCGGCCGCCTGATCCTTCGTCGACATCACCGACAGCCACATGAACCGGCTCTTGTCGCCCACAAGCAGCAGGAAGAACCTCCCACCGCTCGGTGTTGCCGGTGAGATGGGCCCACATAGGTCGCCGTGCACGATCTCCAGTGTGCGCTCGGCCCGGTACCGCGCCACCTCCGAAACGAGTTCCGCCGCTGCTTGCCGGTGAGACAAGCGTCGCACAGCTGGTCCATCTGCTCGATCGGTGGCAGGCCGCGCACCATCTCCTCCCGCGCCAGCTTCCGTAGCACGCTCATGTTGACGTGGCCCATCCGTGCGTGCCAGCGCCAAGCCTCCTCCTTGCCGCGGGCCGCGAGGCATACCGGCCGTGCAACGTTGAGGTCGAGCACGTACAGCCGATCCGGCCTGCGTGGCACCCGCGCCAGTAGCCTCCGGCTCTGTTCGCGGATCCTCAGGATGCCGTCGTCGATGTTGATCTTGTACCCCGCCTCATCCAGCTGCCCGATACTGATGATGTTCGACGTGAGGCGGGGAATGTAGTAGACGCCGGCGAACGAGCGGTGCTCCCCGTTCTTGCAGTTGAACAGCACTGTCCCGCAGCCTTCGATGTTCGCTACCGAGCCGTCTCCAAAGCTCACGGATCCGCGCACCGCCGTGTCCAACTTCATGAACGCCATTCGAGCACCTGACATGTGATTCGTCGCCCCGGTGTCGAGCACCCACGACATGGTGTCGCGGTTCTTCTCCTCCTCACTGAGGTGCGCGAACACCTTGTGCTCGATGAGCCGCACCTGGGAGCCGGATCCCGCGGCCAACCTCGCCGTCACCGCCCCGGATGACACAGCCGCCGCCCGAAATGGATCTGGGCGAGCTCCTCCTGGTTATGCCGATGTCGCAACCAGGAGAGTCGCCGTGGTCGCCGCTTCGGGTTCCTCCTCGGGCCTCTCGCCTAAGGGTTCAGCCGGTGCCGATGTTGAGCCGCCGACCGCCGGCGATGACGGGGACGGGGCTGATGGCGCGGCCGCTGCCGAAGTGGATCTGGGCGAGCTCCTCCTGGTGATGTCGATGTCGCAACCAGGGGAGTCGCCGCTTCAGGTTCCTCCTCGGGCCTCCCGCCCAAGGGTTCAGCCGGCGCCGGTGTTGAGCTGCCGTCCGCCGGCGGCGACGGAGACGGGGCTACAGCAGAGAGGGGAAGAAACGGTGTTGACCTTACCAGAAGCAATGAGGCCTCCTCCTCATCCTGGACGACGTGGGCCGCCTCCCTTTTGGGCTTCAGTGGACAATCCCGGGCCCAATGGCCAATTTTGCCACACCGGCGACATTGATCCTTACCCACCTTGCCCATAGAGTTGCCCGGTCCAGTAGACGAAGACGATCCGGAATCGCCGCCTCGGCCTCTTCCGCATCCACGCCTGCCTCCCCGGCGCGCAGAGCTCCCGTCCGCGCCTCCACTGGAGTGGTTCTCGGCCTCCCGCTGCTTCCGACGCGCGTTCCACTCCTCCTCCGTGAGGTACAGCTTGCCGTCGTGGAGCAGCAAAGACGGCGGTCCCTCGAACGACTCCTCCGCCGCCTTGAGTCCCCCGGTCAGGTTCGCCACGGAGAGCGTGGATGTGTCGAGGAGCGTGCGGATCGCGACCACGATCTGCTTGAACCGCGGCGGTACACTCCGCAGCATCTTCTCCACGATCTTGCTCTCCAACAACACCTCGCCGAGAGTTGCGAGGGAAGCTTGCATGCCGGTCAGACGAAGCGCATAGTCCTCCACCGACTCGCCGTCCTTGAACGTGGCGAGCTCGAACTCACGCAGCAGTTGCTGCGCGGTGTTCTTCCTTACACGATCGTCGCCGACGCGCAACGTCTTGATGGTGTCCCATGCCTCCTTCGCCGTGTCCTTGTCGGAGATTGCCGTCGCCAACTCCGGCGGCACGGCGCTGCAGAGCGCGTCGAGCGCCTCGATGTCGTCATCCGAATCAGCGTCGCCGACCTCGATCGCCCGCCAGAGGTGGCGTGCCCTGAGCTTCACCTTCATCAGCCGCGCCCAGTCGGTGTAGTTCGTCTTGGTGAGGACAGGGTAGCTAGTCCCGCCACGCACCTCTCGAACGACCCGCTGGATCACGACATCGCCGCCCTTGGCTCCGCTCGCTCCAGGACTCTCGAACTTTCCGGTCTTCTTCTCGCCTCTTTTCGGCGACGACGGCGGAGTGCCCGTCATCGCCCATTCAATCGCGCGGTGACGATTCCAACAACGAAACCTTGCCGCGATCGATCCCCGGCCCACAACCGGCTCTGATACCACTTGTCAGAGATCGCCGGAGAGACGTCGCTGCCTGCGACGCCGGCGAGCTCAAGAATGCACACAACTCACGCGAACTGCAACGATGAACACGGTCTTGTTTGTGCCGCAAATCTTAACAGCTTTTTCTCCTCTCATCATTGCTTATATATAAAAGGAAACGTAACAACCAACTGGTGTCCATGACCCCGACATGCACGCCACACTCTTCATCGACGAGTGCCATCCCAAACGGCTGGAACGTGGCACACGACGCGCTCCTTCGCGAACTCAGCGCGAGTCAGAGCTCTACAATCTGCATGGCCTAACAACCAGCCATGTGCTGGTACCTAACTAACAGAATGACCTGAGCACAAGAATTATTCAACACAAAATGGGAGGTGTCGTGCAAATGTCCCGGGCCGGCGGCACAAAGCCACGCGACGCGCCGGCGTCCGCTAGCTCCGCCGCTCGCCGTGCCCGGCGTTTGCCTTCTTCACTCCTTATTCAGCGAGCGCGGCGCCGCGACGTGGTCTGTGTGGGCTCGCGCGCACGCTGGGTCCGTGCACGGAGGCGGGAGCGTGGCGAATTGAAGAGGAAGGTGGGCGTGGTCACGGCGCGCGCTGGCGGGCTGCGCGTGTCGACGGCCGGCCAGCGGCGGGAACAGCCGCACGGATTCCGTGGTCCGTACCCGCGACGGCGGCGTCGAGGTAGCTCACGAGGCGCAGGCGAGTCGTCGAAGCTGAAGGGCGTGGCGCTCCCGTCCCTCGTCTAGGCCTCGCCACGGCCTTTACCGGCGCCGGCTGCCTCCTGGCGCAAACATGCGACGCAGGGCCAAGGCCGACGGATCAGATCAGGCAGCGCTAACGGTAGAGTGTTCTGCATGTTCAGACTCCATATTGTTTCATGCATTGGAGCATTGCAGGAAGCAGGATCAGGCATTCCTTTTCTGAATAGAAACGAGATCAGAGATTGTTTTGCTGGTTCAGACTTCAGATCGGCCATGCATGAGACAAGTAATCGGCTAATCATTTGGGTTCTGGGCTGTGGTAAGGTCTGAGAGATTGAGGTCAGAAATCTCTGCAAAGAGTAATATGTAGTTCGAAGATAAATCACAGATCTGTCAGCAGGCTGCTGCATCTACATGTTTGGATTGGTTGGACACGCATTAGGTAACTACACCGCAAATCCTTTCAATTCCATTTGTTCATCCAACAATTCCCATCGGGGCATCAGAGGCCGGACGGCGTACATGCAAATTTGCAGATACATCTCGGCATGAGTGAGCAAGAAGAAGAGATCAAAATCCCACACGACGTGTGTACAAGAAGAAAGAAACAATCCCAATCAATTAGGGCCCCAGCAGACGAGGTGGTACGCCTTGCTCAGCTTCTCCTCCTCCATCCGCCTGGTCCTGGCGCCGGCCCTGGCGGCGGCGGCGCTGCTGCATCCCGCGGTCTGGGACGACGACAGGGAGACCGGCACGGCGCGGCCGGTGACCTTGGCGGCGGCCGCGCGGTTGTAGAGCGACCGGATCGCGTAGTCCCACCGGCACAGCCCCGCCTGGTCCTTGAGCGCCTCCACCACGCTCATGCTCGCCGCCACCACGAACGACGCCGCCTTCTTGGTCACCGACGACGCGCTCATCCTCGCTCCGGGCTCGGTCGAAAAGGCTTCCCCTTTTCTGGTCGAGTGGACTACAGAGTAGCTTAGCTTGAGGGCTACTTGCTTGCTTCTGAATCTTGGTCAGCTCGTGCTGACACTTTGCGCTGCGGCGACGGCGAGGAGGAGGGAGGGGAGGTGTTTATATATCCGGCGGCCGGCCGGTGGCTGCTGCGGTTGGCGGCAGCGAGGAAGGACGCGGCGGGAGGGGAAAACTGGGGGCTCGGGTCGCTGGTTTCGGCGGGGTGGCCGGCTTAAACTACACCCGGGTTCCCAAAAACCAGGGGTTGAGCCGCGTGGAGCAGAATATTCTGCACTTGCGTTCACTGGAAAAAGAGTGAGGTGCATGTAGTCTGCGTACGCCCGGAACGTTCTCTTACATGATTTTCTTAATTGAGCTGGTTTATTATAAGAAAAACATTGAACTGGTTTAGGATATTTTTTTAGTCGAGTTTCACCAGATCATTTTTGGAACAATGGGTTTCACTCTCACCTGATTGGCTTGCAGAACGTTATGCGTGATCGAGGCCCTGTGTGCAGTGGCAGATCTAGCATGCGAAGACACAGGAAATTTATTTCCCTCTTCTTTTTCCTCCCTTATCTTTTTTTTCTTCTTCTTCCTTTTTTACTTCTTCTCTTCTTCATTCATAATTAAAAGTTACTAAAAGTATTTTGGAGGCTTCATACGAGTAGGGGGCTCCAGGCCCCTACCCCCACGCTAAATCCGCCTCTGCCTGTGAGGCAGAAGAGCTCCACACTCGTGAGTAGAGAGCATCGCTCTCACTACATGGCGCATGGTGTTTGTCGGAAGAATTCTCCAGCCGGGTGGCGGAAAGCACCCGCCTAATCCTAGTTAAGGATGGGTTTGGAGGAGACTTAGGAGCGCTCAATCGGTGGACAGATGAACGCAGGAAGGACACGAAGATTTAGAGTGGTTCGGGCCGCCAGAGCGTAATACCCTACGTCCACTTTGGTGATGTATTGGCTGCGTGAGCCTGAATGGAAAGTAGCATAAGCTTGTGTGTGTGCAACCTATCTTCTAACGAGTACACTCTCCCTTTTATAGTACAAGGGAAGCGCTTACACTGTGCGGGGCCCCGACAGGTGGGTCCAGCCTATAGGAGCCTGTTCTATGGGAGATGTGGAGATCTTCATCTCCAGCTCCTCTCCGTAGTCTTCTCTATCGGGAAGTTGACGTGCGTATCCACCACTAGGATATGGCCGTGTACAGCCTTGTCTTGTACAGTGTCCAGTGTCAGCGTTGTCCAACAGTGAAGCCATGCTGTCACTGTTGGGATGTAACCTCCTGTCAGGCGGTGAAACAGCACTGTCCTGTTGCGTACGCACTGTCGCAGCGCACGCCTTGGTTCGCCTATTTACAGACCATCATCGCGCACGCAGCGCCGTGACGGGACTGTACACAGTCCGCGCACTGTGCACGGTGATACGACGCGCCGCCTTGGAAACAGGCGGTCTTATACCGTGGTGTCAGCCTACCTGCCCCGTGTGTCAGTGGCAGGCCGCTCTTTTTGACTTGGGCGCGCCCGGCCCAGCTACCGCATTAAATGCTAGTAGCTGGAGAGGTGAACCGCAAGGAGCCTCCAGCCGCAGGCACGCGGCAGGGCCAGCCCCGATCCCTCCGCAGGACGGCACTTGGCAGCGCCGGACCCCTTCCCGGGGGGAGGGGGGTCCGGGCCGCCAAGGCCAGTCGGAGCGGGCTGGCCTGCGATGGGGCGGACCATCACATGTGGCACCCCCGGACCTCCCTGAGGAGACCGGGTCCACAAGAGCTACCCGTGGGCTCTTCCAACCTTCCTGGGGACGCGAAGCCCCCTGACCCGGGGCAGCACGGGGAGGGTCCGGAGACCACGGCCCCGGCTGTCAGGCCCTGGCCGTATGCCACGCCCCCCAGAAGCTGAGGGGGAGATTACGTATTTATGAGTTCTTAAGGACCTGGACACCCTAGCAGGAGGTACCCCTGCCTGCATGTACCGACAGTGTTGGGGTTTGATAAAAAATTAAGCTACTACTTTCGGTCCAAGATATATGCTAAGTTACAACTATATATATGTAGAAAAGTTAAAATAAATTATAAATAGCAACTAATAACAAGCATAATTTACAAAAGATCAAACAAGGGCGTCATAGTTCTTTATTTATCTTTTCAGTTTCCGCGAGACAACACTAGATGGACAAGTATTCTTTTTCCCGTTTGAAGAAGAATAGAGCGGCGAGTATTTTTTTATGATAAAAGAAAGCTGACATGAACTTACGGGTTGACATGAACGATAAGCCAAATGCCAAAAGGTCTCTCAGTTTTTGTTTCAAAAAAGAGGGTCTCTCAGTTCCTTTTCTCAACTTGTTTAGCCTGGATTGGACTCCACCGGCGAGCTGAGCAGTTGCACTTGGAGTTGTGGACCTGCAAGAACTTGCAAATCAGAGGTCCGCGAAACCTGTTTGCTGAACAAAGATGCTGCTCGAGTCTCACACATAGTTTGCACGATCTGCGCGCTGTAAGCCTGACCTGTTACTATCGCCGTTCACACAGAGTAGTCCAGCAGTTTCAAAAATAGTCCAGCGGTTTTTCAAAAAAAAAACATGATGGAATCAACTCTAACACTAACAGCTCACGACACTCGAACCGCTCCGAACCACGCGCTTGATGACCATCAGCCGGTGACCGCGCGTGGTTTCACCGATGTGAAGTGTGCGGGCAGCACGATGCGCCGACAAAGGCGACCCCTACCCGAACGAACGTGTCGCGCCACCGGCCGGTCGTCTCGTGCCCGTGCCCGGTTGGCTGGCTGCCGGGTTGGCCTTGGGAACCTCCTCCGCCGCCCATCCCCCACTGACGCGGACCGAGCCACACGCACAGCGACCTCTCCGGCGCGGCGGCGCCAGGCCACCCACTGGTTCCGGTGGGCCTCCGTCCGGTCGTTTCGCTGGGTTCGCCTTGTCGTTTCCGGCCGGCCGGCCGGCCGCCCCCACGCCACGCGAACGGGCCAAGCCAAAACCGTGGACGCCCTCTCCCGGCCAGCCAACCGTTTTTGCCCCGCGCCGCAGGCGCAGCCCGCACCGCACGCCATCGCCCGGTCTGCCCGTGATCGTTTGGCTGAGAAATTCAAGCAGGGGACTAGTCGACTAGACTATAAAGAAAGATTATCAGGTGGCTAAGCGTACGTAACCAAGCTACTGGTAGCGTTGCGTACCACGAGGGGAGAGGTCGCTGGTGCCAGCGGGAGTCGGGTCTGGTGGTGGCGGCGGGGGTCGCCGGCGACCAGCGGGCGGCGAGCCGGCGGCATGTGCAACGGGCAGGCGTGTTGCGGGCGGGAGCGCGCCTTCCGCGCGTCCCTGCACGACGGCGCGAGGCCGGCGGGCCGGCGCGACGCGCAGGTGGAGGCCGCGCGCGGCGAGGGCGCCGAGACGGTGGTGGCGACGGTGCGCGCCAAGGCGCGCGCGCTGGAGGCCGAGGCCGAGCGGGAGCGGCGGCCGCGGGGGCGGGAGGCGGAGGCCGGGATCGAGCGGGCGGAGAAGCTCATGCACCTGCTCCTCTGGGGACCCAACTGACCGTCCCCGACTAGTCGAGGCCTCGATGGTCTCGTACAACAGTTCGTGCGCATGCTTGGAGTTGTGAATTTGGTTTGAGATTGGCAGACAAGTTTGCAGCTTTTCATCTCCTTGTTTCAGCGTGATGGTACTGTTCATCGTTTGATTTCGTTGCATGAAAAATACAAAAACTAGAATTATTTAGAGTTCAAGGGCTGAGAGATGACGCTCGAGGGCTTGCTTGTATCGTTGGGCTGTCTGTTCTGTAATCGACGGGCTGAGTGATGGTAAATTTGTAATCCGTATCCGTAATTCCACGACGAGAAGGGCCATTGGGGAATATGGGGAAAGTGTGGGCAGCGTCGCGGTAGAAGCCGGCGCGCGAGACGATCAGCAACCAGCGGGCGTCGAGAAGGGAGCCGAGAGGATGACGAGATGTGAGGCGGCGAATAGCTCTGCGATGGCTGAGGAAGACGAAACCGCGGCGGCGGCTCAGGAGGACCGCATCTCGGCGCTGCCGGAGGGTTAGCGGCTGCGCATCCTGTCCCCGCTTCCAACGCGACGTCCAGGATGTCGCGACGAGCCGACGATTCATGTTCGTGGAAGGGGGAGGAAGCGGGCTGAAGCTCACCAGTTCATCCGCGGTTGCGGCGACCGAGGGCCGCGATTCACACGCTCGTGATCCTTCTGGGAATGCCAAAGCGACCTACGAGGGCGGCCGCTCTGCGGAGCCTCCGCCGCCGGTTTCCTTCCGCCCCCGCATCGCCGCCGGCAGGTTCCAGTAAATTTTACAGATAACCCCTTAATATTTTCATAAAACCCCCTAAAATGATCGCGGCCCTTCTTTTTACAATAAAACCCCTAATATTAATCGCGATCCGAAGTTTTACAAAAATCCTCAAAATATTTGCAGATTAGTTCCCTCGTTTCTCGTCCGCCGGCGCCGCCACAAGCGGCCGGAGTTCTGGTGGTGGAGTATTGCAAGGCGCCCCCGGCCGCGCGCCGCGGTGGCGCGATAAGGACCAGGCCGCCGTCGCGATGCGGTTCCCGCCGCCGGCCGTGAATCTCGCAGGGTGCTATGCGATATCAACAGGGTGGACAAGCGCATCGTGCCGTGGGTGCTCGGCCTGCTCGAGCACACGCGGCCGCTGCGCCGGGAGAGCTAACCACTGCTGCACGCGCCGCAGAAGATCCCGACGCACGGTGGATGATGGGGGCGGTAGCCACGGCGGAAGGTAGGAGAACATTAACGGATCTCCGCTGCTGCAGCGTCGCCCTCTTGGTCCGTCCACTATGATGTCTTGTCTCACTTCATTTGGATTATCCAGTTCCATTTCAACTAGTTTGTCCTGTTTTGCAAAGGTTTTATCATGAATTTTGTTTTGTAGAGAATTCATGCCTCGGCTCATTCCGAGTCAGCTACTTGCTTGACCAAGTTGAGGAATTTGCCGAGCTTAGGAGAGCGCCAGCTGCTCATATTTGCAATGGACAGCACCAATCTTGCTAAATTCAGTGCTCTTGGTCAGCGCTTGCTGTATTGCTGCTATCTGTTTCCTAGTGTTTCTGAATGCAAAGTATTTGTAGCTGCAGCTCCCGACAAGCAGCCATGATACCTTCTTGCACATTCAATTCCTTGGAGAGGAAAATGAGCGGGATCAAGTCATGAAGAGCTATCAGAGTAAGATGAGACAGAGGAAGAGTTATTAGAAAAAGGAACTTTTAAGAGAATATACGCCAGAGGAATCAGATGGGAACACTCGGAAACGACCAGATAGATACCGTCTTGTTTTCTGGACAACTATTGTGTTTGAAAAAAAGATTCAGCAGCTGCTCAGATAATTCGAAGCTAATCCGATCCTGCTGCAATCCAGCCAGTGCGTTCTGGTGTTTTTGCCAGGATTTAGTTTTCCATCACTTGAATTGTACCACAGTACCAGGTCACAAGCAAAAATTTGTCCAGTGGGATATGTTGGCTCCCTGTCCATGTGTTTACTTGAAAGTAATCCTGAAAGAATGATTGTCAACGCAATAAGATTCTTTTGGTCATTAATGCATGAAGTGTTGGCTGTATCCCCTAGGCATTTTGTTCTAATTCTTAAGCCTCTCCCACTCCCCCCCCCTGTTGTTTAATCAAGCCACCTTTGTCTTGCTTTGTAGCGCCATTCTTGAAGGAAACATGGTTATCTTGGTTTGTTCTGTTTTGAGTGCACATTATTCTTTGTTGCAGGAGCAGAATGAATCAGAATGCAGCACAACAGCTGGACAAGAGAAATCCCATAAAAGTACTGCAAAGAGGCCACATGTGAAATGCATGAATTCCTGCAGAACTGAATGTTCACTGCGAAATTCTTACACTCCATCTGGAGAAAGGAAAATTCTGGCAAGTAAACTCATTTCCATCCAGTGCAGCAATTCATGAAAGCCTTCTTCCCTTGTCATTATATATATGCTTGCATCATTCTGTACCCGACCTAAGTCGCGTACAGACAGTGTACCATGGAGTTGAACTGGCATGAAGCCTGGAAACTGTACCCGAAGCCCCTAACGATCTTTTAGTTGGACTAAATTGTACTGACAGAGAGTGATTCTCTGTGTCTGCTGTTTGGCACTAGTATGCTGATGCTCTGCAGTCTGTGGGCTCGTCTGTCCATACGTTCTACTGTAAATTCAGCTCGGTTCTGATCGTTCCTGAGTGAGCAGGCCAGATGCCAAGGTAGCGCAACGGCCGGTCGGCCGGACGTGCGCAAGGGGCGGGGCCGCGGGAGTGCAGCGCAGGCGGGCCCGGCTGCCCGGCTCGCGGCGTGCGAAGCCGCAGCAACGGTAGCCGGCAGCCGCGGCCGGCCGGCACGCGCCAAGGTTGGTCGAGCGCTGTCTGGGCCCCATGTTCTCCACACATTCCTGAAAAACTGAAGAACGTCTCGTCTTCCCCTGTAAAGCTGTCTTTTGAAGAGCTTTTCCGATGCACGCTGCTCCACTTTTGTTGAAACCTTGAGGAGTCGGTGCGTCTTGCTGGTGGTCGGGGAAAGCTGACGGTAGAATAGAAGAAATCATGACGTAGCTAGCGGTAAAAGTAAAACTGGCTAGCATTGTGCTCACGGGGGTTATTTGATTTCGGTATCGTCCTAGGATCCTCCTCGCTCCCACGTCCGAGCAAACGGCGGGAAAAGGACCCGTGCGCTCCACGGCGCTGATTCGAACGGGAGCGCAGTTCTTGATGCCTCGGCCAAGGGAATGCAGAGACGTGAGCGGGAAGAGACAGATTCTCTAGTTTCCCCGAGAAAATGGACAAAAACTCAGGGCCAATAATATGAATTTTCTAGTGCTCCTCACCGTTCAGCTCTCAAGTCGCAGCAGTGACGGCAGATCGTTTCTCGGATTCCTTCTCAACATATTTTTCGAGATGGAAATGATTTCGTCGGAAAGAAAAATGCCAATGACTCGGATGGCGGAGGTTGTTAGGTGGGGGCGCTGCTCGAGGGCGCTGGCTCGCTGCAAGCCGGCAACGTCCCTCCCTCCCGTTCCCGTCTACCAACGTGCCGCCTGCAGCCGGGCCCCACGGCGCCTGCGCGTGTAATTCCCCCCTTTTTTTTCTGAAAACAATTCCACTTGCAATAATACAAAGCGCGGCGCTCCCCTTCCGCTCCCGAGTCCCAACGGTCGAGTGGCACCCCCGCCTCATAAACCCTCCTCCTCGTCTTTCCCCGCATCGCGTTCCCCCCAATTCGCCCCGCAAATTTCGAAAAATCCGCCACCTAATCCGACGACCTAATCGCGCCTCAGGTCACGCGAGGGGAGCAGGAATCCGCGCTCGTCGTCTCCGCCCATCGGATCGGTCGATCGATTCAAGGTATCTGTCCGTCGCGCCCCCGATTTCGAATTCGCTCCTTGGCCCATCGCTTGCTCCCCTGATTGATCTCTGAGCGCGCGGCGGCAGAAGGCGCGGGAGCTCCTCTTCGGCGGCCGCGATGGAGGAGGACCCGCTCATCCCGCTTGTGCACGTGTGGAACAATGCCGCCTTCGACCACGCCTCCGCGTCCTCCTCCGCGTGGCACGCCCACACCGCTGCGGCCGCGGCGGTGGCGAGCGTCAGCGAGGGGGACAAGGAGAACCACCGCCCGGAGCCCGAGGCCGCGGACGTCGACGCGGAGATCGACCACATCGAGGCGGAGATCCTGCGCCTCTCCTCGCGGCTCCACCACCTCCGCACCTCCAAGCAGCCGGAGCCCAAGCGCGGGGAGGCCGCGCCCGCGCGCGCGGCGAAGGCGGCGGCGCGGCCCCGGACGCGGGGGCTCAGCATGGGCCCGCTCGACGTCATCGCCGCCGCCAACCCCAACCCGCCGCTCCTCGGGAAGGAGCCGCCACGCGCCGCGCAGGGCCTGAAGCCGATCAAGCCGGCTCCGGCGCCGCGGGGCAGGGGGTTCAGCCTCGGGCCCCTCGACATCATCGCCGCGAACCCGAGGGTCCCCGCCGCCGCCGCGCCGCAGAGGAAGGTTCATGGCGAGGGCGGGATCGCGCGGCCGATCCTGAAGCCGATCAAGGAGCCCCCCGTGCAGCGGCGCAGGGGCGTCAGCCTCGGGCCCTTGGAGATCCATCACGGCGTCGGCAGCAAGCCTGGGGCCGCGGCGGCGGCGCGGGTCAAGCCGTTCTCCAAGCTCAGTGCCGTTCGAGAAGAAGGCCAACATTCCAAGCAGCACGCCGTCCCCTCTAGACCGTGGCCATCCAGCAATGCCAGGCAGCCACTGGATGCCAAGCAAGGGGCCGCGCCAAGCAGAGCCAAGGCGAGGGGCGGGAGCATGAGCCCCAGATCCAGGAGGCAGTCCACTTCCAAGGCTGCAGAGACAAGGGGAGTCAACGCCAAGGCTACAGAGACAAGGGGAGGCAACGCCAAGGCTACAGATACAAGGGGAGGTAATGCTGCAGTAGCGGTAAACAAGGTGGCTGATGAGCTCAAGCCCAAAGCTGTGGTCAATCACGCGGGCAATGCAGCCGTTGTGAAGAGGCCGGCGGGGAGTTCCAAGGTCAGGGTCGTCCCGAGCCGCTACAGCCTCACGCCTGGCTCGTCCCTGGCAGCTGGAACACAAGAGAAGCGGCGCAAGCAGTCTCTCCCGGGATCAGCTGGTGGTGCAAGCCAAAGGGAGGAGATCAGAGCAAAGCTTACTGAGCAGTTGAATGATGAGCTGTCTCCTGAAACCATTGCAAAGGTTGCAGTGCTACTTCCAAGGATCAGGACCATGCCGCCTTCTGATGAGAGCCCACGCGACTCAGGTTGTGCCAAGCGTGTTGCAGATTTGGTTGGGAAGCGATCCTTCTTCACTGCTGCAGTGGACGATGGCAATGCCGTTACGCCCTTCCAGGCACGGGTGCTTGAAGTTGAATCACCCGAGGCAGCAGAAGAAGAAGCTTGAGAATTTTGGTATGATAAATTCCTTCCAACAGCTCGGCTCCCCTTCTTCATGAGTGTTCGAAGTGCTTGCTTGACTTGAGCTTGCATATGGGTGAGGCCTTTTTGCAGGGTGCTACTACATAGTCTACTGTTACATTCATATCATAATCTCATGTCCTATTTCTTTTGTTGAGACTTTGCTAGTAAATGTACGTTGACTTGCGAAGAGAGTGAAAGGTCTCTGCTCCTGTGGGTGTTTTGATTTGTAAGTGTGTCCTCAGTTTGATGAAGTACAGGATCATGGTATGGTTTATAATATTCTCTCTCTTTTTGTCCTGTTTTGCGTAAATTGGTCTGGAATGCAACTGGATATTCTGCTCAGAAGATTGATGAATTTCGCCTTTATAATTTTATATGTGCAAATAAGTGGCCAGTATCAGTGACACTAAGGTTCCCTGTACATCCACAACATAGACAGCTAGGAATGCCACATCTTTCTCCTGAATATTGTACCCGAACCATGCATGTTTAACTGTAGTTTTAGTTCTTCTCCAGTTCATGCACAATGGACTGATGAGAAATATGAAACATCTGAGGAAACTGCGCGTTCCGGTACCACATTTTTTTTTCAGCAGTAAAAAAAATGACTACGCAAACCATGAACCCGAATTCACCATTGCTTTCAGCTTGGAGGTATGCAAATAACTATAGAGGTCAGATTGGGCCTGATATTTTGCCGATATTTGGACCACATGCAGAAGCCTGGATCAGTCATTGCTGGATGTTCACGTGCTCATCTTGAATCATCACGGGAACGCCAATATCCAAAGAGTATTAGGAAGAAAACAAGTTACAGATGAACAAGACAACCGGATTTTTTGTCTGAATACTTGCTGATAGTTGTTTCGTATGAAAGTGGTATATTTTAGTGCTAGTCTTGTTTGGCCTGCATTTGTCTACTTTGACATGTCAGTTGTCTACTACTAAATTTCCCCAGTAATAATGTTGCAGGAACCGTTAGTTTGGCTGCTTGCTAACTCCCGTTGCTCCTGTCTTAACAAATTGGTAAGATGCCTAAGCTGTGTTTGGATTATCTACCGACGTAGATGTACTAGTACAGAAGATTGGCTGTTTGATTGCTTGACTTTTTAGCTACATGATAACATACACTCCTATCCTAGCTCATGACAACATAAATTAGAGACTGATGCCTCTGACAAAGTTCTTGAGCTATGGATTATAGTCCTATGTTTGCTGTTGTGCATACAATGCTTAAAGTTGGGACATTGTATCTGCGGATCTGCCAGTATGTGTAACACATTGGCTGCTTCCACTTGCTCCTGACATAACAAATTGGTAGGATGCCTAAGTTGTGTTTGTATAATCTGCCAATGTAGATGTAGTACAGAAGATTGGTTGGTTGACGGTTTAGCTTATGTAATATCATAGACTCCTATCCAAGTTCATGACAAAAGAAATTAGAGACTGATGCTTCTGATGAAGTTCTTGAGCTATGGATTATAGCCATATGTTTGCATGCAATGCTCAAAGTTGGGATATTATATCTGCCAGACCTTGTATATGTAACACAGAAACACTGGATTCAGATCTGCCAGACCTTGCACAAAGTAAGAGTAGATCACAGGTGATTGCAATATAAGAGTGGTGAGGAAGCTTGAATTTAGGACCCGGCGCCTCCAAAAAAAAAGCTTGAATTTAACTGAAGTTGTAATATACATCACAAAGGAATGACACTGATGGATATGTTGAGATTACAAGCAAAGCAAAAACTATGGACATAAACAAACTATAGCTAAATCTTAGTGAAGATAAGGGTTAGAAATAACTTAAACACTCCATATTTTGCTGAAAATGGTTTGCAGTCTGTTAGTAGATAGTTTCCTGACGATCTTCTTGGCGTCGAACTCACCAGAGTCTGCTAGTTCTTTCAGGCTGCAGAAGTGCTCTGATGTCACAATTTTCTTCCTTCCACTGCTGGTCTCAGTCAAGGACATGATAGCAGAGAGGATCAAGTCCTTTGCTATCAACTTACCCTCAGCTGGATCAAGCAGCTGCAGCAGCCTGTCCAAATTATCGCCATCTTGAACAAAAATGGTGCGATTAGGGTGAAGTATCAGTAAGCTGGAAAGCACCTGAGCTGCCATTTCCCGAACTCGACATGATTTTGCCCCAAGCAAGCTTGAGAGGGCACTAAAATACCCTGCTCTTCCCATCATCCTGTTGTACTCCTCGGAAACTTCAGAGAGATGCCTCAGGATCTTGAGAGTGCATTCGAGAACAGCGTATTCGCCATTGTTGAGGTAGAAGAGCAGCCAACCAAGAACATCCGAGCTGATGAGGTCATCTAGGGAGTTTGCAGAGAAGAAGCAGAAGAACCAGATGGCTGCAAGAGCAACCTCCCTGGCCTTGTATGAGTATGGAAGGTCAGGGTATATCAACTGAAGGAGTGACTGGATCACCCCCATGCTGACGGCTTCCTCTCTGACATCGGCGTCGTCCAGAGCCATGGCATGGAGCAATTCGACGGCGCCGAGCTTGCGGACCTCTTCCTTCTTCTGGGAGAGCTTCACCAGCTCCGTGACCACCCCTTGCTCCACCATGAACATCTTCACTTCCTCCACCCGGCTCAGGTTCCTCAGCACTGCAAAAGATGAGCTGATCAGCTTGCTGCTGCTGCCGGCGTCGGCGCAGGCGTGCAACAGCGTGGTGAGGCCGCCGTGCGCGCAGACGGCCCACACGTTGTCTGAGTTCTCCGTCAGCTCCCTCAGCGCCTGAGCAGCTCTCTCCTTGCCCAGCTCACTGGCCGTGTCTGTGTTCTCCAGCAGCTGGATAAGTGGGGCAATCACCCCTGCCTTAACCAGCATTCCTCTGTAACACTCGGAGCTTGCAACAATGGCGACAGCACCTGCAGCCTCTTCTTGGATGCACGCGTCCGTTGACTCGAGAAACCCGGTGAGAAAGGTGATGCCGTCGTCGATGTCGAAAGCGACAACCTTTGCACACAATTCATCTTCTACCAAGAGCTCTCTAATGGTGGCCAATGCCTGGCTCCTCTGGACCGTGCCACCAATCCTGATCCTGGAGAAGAGATCCTTGAGGTAGAACGTCTTCTCACCTACGCTGGCCTCGACGCCGGGCCTTACGGCAACAATGGCCTTCGACGGCGACGGCATCCCGGAGGAAGCCATCTCCTTGAGTTGCTTCATGTGTGCATCAAGCTTGCAGCTCAGGTTGTCCAGGTCACTCCTCAGACGGAGCCTTCCACCGTTGTATGACCCCTCGCTGCATTGAGAAGCAACAGCCTGGATGTTCCTCACTGTTGCTGAAGCCGACTGCAGAAGCTCGAGCAACACAGGATGCTCCTCGTCATCGCCGTTGCTGTCGACGCCGAAGCTGCAGCACAATGAATTCAGGCTGCAGCAGAGCTGTTGAAGCTTGTCTTTGATGGATTGCCACTTCGCTGGGAACTGTGAGACAGAGCAGGCCAGTGAAGAGGACGCCATGGACATGAGGAGCTCCAAAGCCTCACCATGGCTATTGCCTTCTGGTGCTTCCAAAGCCTCTCCCATCTCTGCACTCTAACTAGGTCAGCTGATCACCACCACAAGAACACTCTCTTACCTATGTAGTAGCATTCATCTTGGGGAGCCTCTTGGGATTGGGAGCTTGATTGAGATGCTATGTATGCATGCTGGTGGCTGGTGCAAGGAGCTGGGACAAATGTTAGTTTTGTACTGGCATCTAGTCATCTACTGGTAGCCAGTGCACGCCACTACGGGGGCAGATGGTTAGGCTGGTTGGTAGTGCACGGCACCAATCTCTGATCTGGCCTCTAGTTACCCCTGCCATGCAACCTCCTGTTGGTTTCTTCCATTGGAATCTGGTTGCGCTCTCTGTCAATCCGTTACTATCTTCAGCTTCAACTCTGGCTTGGTCACTTGTTTTCTCTGTCTTGTTGCAACCATACCAGTTATTTTGTACTTACCGGCAGCTAAAAAGCTTAGTTTACTCACCTTGAACTTTTGTATTGTTAGCATATAACTGCACATTGCTGCAATGAGAGCAGTGGAATGGAATGGGATGAATGATGGCTTGGATCAGTGGGTTGGGTGAGTGTGCAGAAAGAGTTAAAAGGATGCTGAATACACTTTGGCTCATCATCTCCATGGGATATAATGGAGTCATGAACTACAGTTGAGTTGGTGATTATGCAGTGCCCCTGCTCATCATGAATTAGGAGGCCAGCATCAAGTAGCTTTCCGGGAGTAAAATAAGGGCAGCAAAAGCTTTACGCTTGTCTTTCTGTTGGTGGTACCCATTGGCAGGCAGCTGTTGTGTCCCGGTGATTCATGGAAGCTGTCCTGTTGGGCACCTAACCTGCCCCGTAGCAACGTATGATACTTGAAGGTAAAGTCACAGTACAGCAACAGCAACGAACTCTATTTTTCGTAATAAGCTTATCTAATGCCAAAAAAAATCCCATTTGCCACTTAATACCATCACGACAGAATTTTATTACTATGAGATATATGTCCATGTATACCATAGTACGACACTAGTCGCGTAGATTTTATTATATAATAAAATGAATTTATTTAGTGGCATGTACTGCATGAAATTGACTAAATTCCAAATGGCAATATTTTTTCTAACACGCAGGAGAGCTGCGCAAATTACAATACTCCATTCTATAATATTTTTTGTTTAGTGTTTTTTTTTCCTTATTGGCTTGTGAATGCATGATCTGGGCCAGCACATGCGGCGAAACAAAGGCACTGGGTCCAGCTAGGCTAATCAAGTTCACAAGTGCGTGCAAATCTAGTAAGGTACACTAAGGACTCTTGGGCTTCAAGCTTGGAGATGACTTTGAGAGATTTTATTTGTGAGAAAGGATTAGAGGATGAGCCCTACATGTTCTTGATTTTAATGATTTTTCTCCCTCATGTGATGAAAAAGGCAGCAGACATGCATTGATGTGGTTGATGTAGATGCACATCTGTACCATAACTTTTGTCATAAAAGGCAGTAGTAGAAGACAACCTTCTTAGAGGACGATGGTACCTTGTGAGTACTTACCAAGATGCCAAAGTAACATCACAGGATGAAGTGACCATGGATCTGACTTGCAAAATGCCTCCTGTATTTTCTCCCTCGGCGATGTACGCTTACCGTGCTATAGTACCGTTGCTTTGTCCAGTACTCGCCGGATTCAGTAAAAGAAAAAAAGAAGACGACAATCATGTCATGTTTCAATGCAAAAGAATTCATGAGAAACAAATAATAGCACAAAGAGGGTCTCGTGGATCTTGTTCGCAGTTTTCTTTTACAAAAATAAAAATAAAAGAGATCTAAGAAGCTTGAACGGTTTCTTCCTGTAAAGTTTCCTAGTTGACTCAGGAACTACACTGCTCAGTGTTGTTATGGTAAATGGAACCAGAGGGAGAGGAACCTGTGCAGTTGTTGAATTGTGCATGATCTGCGAGCTGCTCTCAGCTCAGGTAAATCCGACAGGTGGTTATTGTAAGCTTACAACCGGTAATAACTAACGGCCGAATAAAGAGGGCGTACAGCACGTGATTGCCAAGGGCCAGCTGCAGCAGAAGAGGCCGGCGTAAGCAGCAAAATGGACCACTCGCCATTCCACTGGCCGGCGAGACAGAGGACCACGCATACGCATCACCATGCGTAGAGGCTGGAGAACATGGCCACACCATGTGGCGTAGGTGTACTGCATCCCATGGACACCCTTGAGGCAGACATGCCGTTATTGCTGGCAGTATTAGCCTGTTAATGGAGGTGAAAACCGAAGATGATCTGGGGATGGTCACATTGCTGAGCTCTTACCCTAGTCCACAACATGAGACGTGCAGCAACAATTCATAGCACAATGACCTTGCACGACAGGTAAGTAAATTTCTCCACAAACTAATTCTTTCAGAAAAAAAAATTCTCTACAAACTGTCTCGCGACAATTTCATATGGAACAGCTCAATTTCCTGCATCAGTAATCAGATTCCATGTTCCAAACGTGGCTACAGTGACGGCTAAAAAGCGACCTCATTGTTCCAGATCTGCTTCACATGCTGAGAGCCAGATGGCAGGAGCAAAGGAACACCGTGCATCATACAGATAAGAGCAGCAGTTTGGTTGGCAGGAAGGACCTAGAGAGGGGCAAGAAACAGCTTTGCTTGCTCAAGCTCCAGCAGATCATCAATCATTATTCAGCAGAATTCCCTGTACAGAAGGAGGCCGGTGCACTCGGTTCGTGCGGCGCTAAATTCGGCTTGAATCCCTCCCAAATATGAACCTGCGAGTCCAGTCGGAAACCACCAGCATCCTTGTGCGCCAGCTCACTTGCTTGCTGGGTATTAGGAAAGAGAACAATGATAGTGAGTTAGGACAAAGAGTTGGCACAAAAATGACTTGTGAGGAGCAAGGCCAGATTCATGATGGAAAGGATAAGGCGGTGGCTGAACCAGAGAACAGCAACAAGCAAGCACAATGAGGGGTCGTGCTTTGTTCAGTCAGATGGATTGTGGATGATGAGAGCACACTCGAGAGCGAGTTCTTACCTGGCATACACAGAGTACCAGAGCCACTGAGTGCTGTGGCCCATGGAAACCCAATCGCCTGGGAGCTCTGCAGCAGCTTGTTCTCCACCCAAGGGTGCGAATTGACCCAAATGCTTGTACCTTAAAAGAAAAGGCATCCAAAAGATGAGCAAGCAAAGAATTCAGAAATAAGATGAGAGCTAACAATATCAGTATAAGATTATACGTCGAAAACTATTTTTGAAGGTTATATTTGGTTAGCAACCATTTTCATGGGATAGTCAGTGTACGAACAAGTTCTGAACTGACCAGCTTTCATGATTAAAATAGATCTTTGTTAATTAAATATGACATATCATGCAACTATCCGGTTATGACTTTTGGGTGTGAACAGAAAGCTAAATACCTGAATGGACGGAAAAAGTGACGTCCCGACTCCCCTGTCATGCGTAATGGGCCTTCCGGATGCTCTTTGCATTTTTCCATTTTGTTAAAACATTCAGCAAGATAGGATCCTTGTTGTGCAGCGACCTGGAAAATATTGAAGAATTGGCTGTTCACAAACCATGAAATTGTCTGTATTATATAACATAAATAGATGACTTGCACAGTGCAATAGACAGAACCTGAGCTGTTGCTGGAGCACTTTTCACTTGGGAATCGACATGGCTCAGAGCTTTTTTGAACTCCTCTATATCAACCACCATCGATTCCTTGTGAGAATCACCTATTGCACCTTTTATCAAATCCGCAATATCGAGCATGTGCATACTTTTCATATAGAGCTCTACTTGTGGATATCTTATACAAATATCTTCCAAAACGTCATTGATTTCTTTTAGTGTTAAAGTGCCAGAATTGTCCTTATCTGCCATTTTGAATACCATTGAAATATCATCCTAGAAGCATAGAAACAGATAGGTCAGAGCAATTTGCTGTTTTTTTTTTGAAAGGAGAACATCTCAGCTTTTATAGAGAGCAAATGAGTTTACAGAGTACAGACAGTCAGAGGGATTTGCTGTTGAAATAATCAAATAACATATGAGCTACAGAATGGTAGATCCCAAACATCGAAGTTATCTAGCAGTGAACCTATTGATATGTACATTCATGATTTACAGAGTACAGCCTTCCTAGTGCAGTAATGTGACTGGTATGACTTTTATGAGCTATCGAGTTGGAAAGTGAGAACAGCAGGCTTTATCTGTAAATACAGGATTAAAGGCTCTACACATACCATTATTTTTCTTTGACTAACTGTTGCACAGTCACCAATTGCATAGACACCTTCACACTCACGAACTCTTAACCATTCATTAGTAGCCAAGGCACGCCGATTAGTCTGTTCAAGGAGAGAGATACATTCACAAAACTTTGGAGCTATACTATTTTGGAGCAGGACATAAATGGGTAAGCTGGTAATAAAGGCTTAAAATGAGATTCAAACCTGCCCGATTTGTTGCATGAAATCCATGATGACAGGACGAGTACCAATACCAGCAGACCAAACAGCCATCCCATATGGCACTGATACATCCTCACCAACTGATTTGCTCTTCATTGAAATCAAATCATCAGAGACCCTTACCACTCTGAAGCCTGTAGCCACTTCGATGCCATCCCTCTGGAACTTTTCTTCAGCAAATGCAGCAATTCTTTCGTCAAACCTATATAGCAGAAATAGAGATTCAGCTCATGGTAAACATGAAGGGGACAAAGAAAAACAAAAAATATCCTGCTGAGGTTACATCAGAAATGGATTTTGAATCAGCTAGTGTTCTTGTTTTCATCCAATTCTAAATGATAGCTCTTGTAAAAAAAATATCCAACTGCAACTGTAACACACTAGCCATCTTGGAGGTTTTCTTATCCAAAGCACACAGGACCATTACAGCAACATGCGAGAAAAAGATGGCAATTACTGCAACAAGACTATATAATAAGCCCATAGAATCTTACATATTCAATATATGTTCTCCCGATTGAATAATTGTTATCTTCACCAATTCTTGAATGGCAGGGTATAGCTTCACCAGATCTTCAACAAGAAAATCATGCAACTCCGCTGCAAATTCAACCCCAGTAGGCCCACCACCGATAACTACAAAATGTAGAGCTTTTCTTTTCTCCTCTTCACTAATATTTGGAAGCGACGCTTTTTCAAAGCAGTCTATCACACTCCTCCGTATCTTCTGAGCATCCTCTACTTCCTGCCTTTCACAATGTCAAGCGATATCATGACTGAGAAGGTAGAAAATATTTCATAATAGATGACATAGTTAGTACTTAGTAGATCCATGAATGTAAATCTTCAAAAAATGGGCATAAAGATACTGAAAACATAGACTGCACTAAGAGCAGGGTTGCATAGCAGGGACATTCAGAGGATGCAATGACATTGAGCAGGTGCGCCACAGGAATGTTAATATGTGAAAAAGAATACCTGGGTCACCTTACCTTAACATAAGTACCTAACAGTACAGCTACATGAAGCTGGAGAATCATATATATGTTCCAATGTGTGTACACTACATCATGCCAAATAGTTCCATTTAAAAGCTTTGGATCTATTGCATGATTACAACTTGACAGATTCTTTCATGCGATGAAATATATAAGTCAAAGCAAGATCTAACATTTGCAGTAACATTGTCCTGTTAGGCACAAAAATGTCATTTCACACAAGGTTACATGATTGTTTTCTCAAAGAAAAATAGGCATTTTGGTCCCTCAACTTTGAGCTGAAGGTCAAGTTCGTCCCTCAATTTCCAAATTGGCCAATATGGTCCCTTAACTTTTGTTTTGAGGTCAAACTCGTCCATGTGTTTATATTATACTCCATAATAACATGAGATAAATGCAAAAAGTCCTTTTTACCCTTGGTTTCTTTTTTCCCTCCTCAATTCCAACTGTTTGTGTCATGTTCGCTCAACTTTCCGCAATATTTTATATGGTGGTACGTAGTTATGCAAAAAGTAGCTCTAACTTTACTCTCCATGCATCCACAATACAATATGATGCATGGATAAATAAAATTTTATGTTCCGAATTAAACACTTGTGATATTCAGCTCTTAAATAAATTTAGAAGGGAATGAGCTAAGGTCAAAGAAGATTTTTTGCATAAATCTCATATTATTATGGAGTATAATATATTAATATCAGCATAAGGATGAGTTTGACCCAAAAACGAAAGTTGAGGGATTATATTGGCCAATCTAAAAGTTGAAGGATGAACTTGACCCTCGGCTCAAAGTTGAGGGACTAAAACGACTATTTTGCCTTTTCTAAATCAAAAGTCTCATAACAACGTTATAGAAAGATCAACTAGAATAATTACAGCTTAGAGTTGATATATGAATCATAACAGAATATGCAAGAGTATTGGATATTGTAGAGAATTTTACCTTCAAGAAGTGGCAGTGCTCCAATACTCCAGGAGTGTTAAATGTATTTACATTAGCTCCAAGAGCAACAACTAAGTAATCATAATCAAGCATAAAATCGCCATTCCCATCAAGATTAGTTCCAACAGCTGAACGGCAGTGTACAGTTTTTTTACTTGCATCAATCTTGAAACACTCAGCTTCACAAAATGTAACATCCTTACTTTTCTACAAGAGAAGAACAAGAACAAGAGAACAGTCAGTGTGTCACTTCGTCAAAATACCACCTCTGAACTAGCAGAGAAAGTGAATGAACATCAGTGAGGCACCCAAAGTATCAAGGTATGCATTTCCTCCAGTAAACAAGATATGGCGTTTTTGTCATTTCGATGTCAATGCTAGCCACCTTTTTTGGGATGGAGGGATTATCACAGATCCACAGCTATTCGACATAAGCCAAGATATATAAATAAGAAGGGCATACCCGAAATGGTTTATGTGTAGCAGAACAAAGAAACATCACGCCATTGCTTTCAGCATACAGGGGGCACATAATCAATTAGAAAAAAGTACCTTCTCAAACATCCGCCTTATGGGTTCAATAATGCTGCGTGGCTCGACAGTCCCACATGTGACACTTGGAAGCAGAGGTGTAAACGCGAAGTAGTTACGGGGCGATATGACCTTCACTTCATACCGGGAGCAGTCGAGATTCTTGAGAAACGACGTCCCAGCCCAGCCAGTCCCGAGAACCAGCACCTTCTTCTTGGGGACATCCTGGGATGGCTCCAGAGCACTTTCTGCAGCGGAATCAGCATACGCCACAAGGCCTCCGCCACTGCAAAGCCATAGCAAATCTTTTAGGTTGCAAATGCAGCCCAAATACAAAGCTAGGTTTAGGATAATCAAAGTGAAATCTTGGGACCAAACCAAACGCGTGGATGCAGAAAGGGTCTGTTCCTAAAAGTTCAGTAGATGATGCCCCAAAAGACAAAGAACATGATCCCAAAGCCTTCACGATTGACTAAACCAAAAGAAGGGGACAACAGAAAAAGGAACAGTAAATCATGCGACAAAACTTAAAAAAGGAGCAAAAAATCAAGCAGATTTCTAGTGGAAAACGACGGAGGAGGCACCCGCACCTGGCTGCTGTAAGGAGCAGTGCTGCGGTGGAGACGCCGGGGCGCCCGATCCCGTCCAAGAACCGAGCAGCGGCTCGAGAGGTGAAGAAGGAGAACCCCATCTTGCTCGCCTCAGGCCTCACCCGAGTTCTGAATTCTGAACCCCAATCCCAAGTGATCAGCTGGGACAGGAGAAAGCGAGGAGAGTGATGGAAAAGGCAAAGCCTACCCTCTTCTGTCCTTCCTGCCTGAGTCGCTGCTCATTGGTTGGCTTTGGGTATTGTTCTAGATGTGTTGCTGGTTCCTGCAGCCTGTTCTGGGCCTCTCACTTGTCCCAAGAAAATAGTTGAAAATGTCAATGTGGGTAAAATGGTAAA